>NC_060270.1:131961613-132261613 GCF_021613505.1 Equus quagga | reverse complement strand
ATTTTAAAATTTAGTTGCAGCAGGAAATAAATACATATGTGGGGTGAAGGAGAAGAGGATGCCATTTCTGAAGGTGGGGTGTCTGGTAATGAAGAGACCTAAAATGGATGGTAGAGAAATCCCCTTCTCCTTAATTGCTAGGAGAAGTTGTGCCGAGTGAAATTGAGGGCCACAGGTGTGTGATGGTCTTTGCCGTCGTGTGACCTCAGTCTATAGAAATTGTTTCTGACATCATCAGTTGACAGTAGAATAATAGGTTTTGACAGCAGAAGATTATGATATGGTCAGGCTTTAATAAATGCTCCTCAAGGCTTTATATCTGGGAAGCTTAAACCTGATTCCTCCCGTTGTAGCGCTAATGCTTTGCGCCTGTCTGTCTCTTGCAGCTTTGTAGGAAGCCAACCTCAGAGAGGCAGACGGGATGGCTAGCTCAGCCCGGGAGCACCTGCTTTTTGTGCGGCGTCGAAATCCCCAGATGCGGTACACACTGAGCCCAGAGAACCTCCAGAGCCTGGCCGCCCAGAGCTCCATGCCCGAGAACATGACCCTACAGCGGGCCAACAGCGACACGGACCTGGTGACTTCTGAGAGCCGCTCCAGCTTGACTGCCAGCATGTACGAGTACACGCTGGGGCAGGCCCAGAACCTCATTATCTTCTGGGACATCAAAGAGGAGGTGGACCCCAGTGACTGGATTGGTCTCTACCACATAGGTGAGTCAGGTGAAATGGACCTACCTGTGACTCAAGAGCATCCCCTTTTACTCTGATGTCATACTATTCTGTATTTTCTCCTGGAAAAAAAAAATCACACACACAAGTAAGCATAGCAAGACTCTGGGAATTTTCCTTTCTTCTTTGAGAGTGAAAGAGTCAACAGTTACAAACACCTTTGCTGATATGAATTTTGTGGTTACGTTTCTGCTCTGATTAAATGCCAGAACCTGCAGATTTTACAGTATTTTCTTTTTAAAACTTCTCTTTGCCCTTGATCAGTAGTCCTATTCTGGAAAGAGGTGCTTATTAACGTTTACTTATATTTTTACACTGATGAGAAAGATATCTTAGATTTAGATAACTGATGTGAAAAAATGTTCTGTATTTTCTAAAGGTTGAACTTCATTAAGAACACCTTGCAGTCTAAGGTATCTTTTCATTTGAAAATTCCTTGATGTGTCCTGGATCAATTAGATGAAGAAAGTGTCGTATTTTCCTAACAAATAAGTTAGAAATAGATCGCTATTTGTTTTAATAAAAATGTCCCAGTTCTGTGTGGCTAATTTGCATCAGTTATTCAAAGGTGAGTGAATGATGAATATGCATCCCAGAAAATACAGAGTCTGCTTTATTTGAAAGCCAAAGTCAAAACCTACTAGTCAACCATGAAGAAAATCTAAATCCAACCTGATAATGAAATCTAGCATTCCCCAAAGTTGGAGAGCTTTTTAACGGAATGAAGGGAATTCCTTTCAAAGTTTAACATCAGATATGTTATTAGAAAGACATCGTTGGTTTCAATGCTGATCATAAACCAAGCAGCTCCTTCCCCCCTTTTTAATGAATAAATTAGCAGGAAAAACAGACCCATCGTTTATGGCAGTGCTGCTCAGTCAGGGACGATTTTCCTCCCTAAGGGACATTTGGCCATGTCTGGAGACGTTTTTGGTTGTCACAACTGGATAGGGGATGGGAGACCAGGGATGCTGCTAAGCATCCCACAATATGCAGGACAGCCTCCCACAGTAATTATCTATCCCCAAATGCCAACAGTTCCGCCGTTGAGAAACCCTGTTTTGAAGCAAAGTAATATTCTTGCTGAAATTTTATTAAAATGTTAAACCCACTGTACTTTATGTTTCTCTGGGACCCAGAATTTATTTTATGTTGACTAACATAAAGTTGGTTCGTATTTACCTTCGTAGCTCGTAATGTTTAGTCATGCTGGATAGCAAGAAATCTAAAATGACAAAAAAAAAAAAAATCAATGAATTCTTCTCTTTTTTTCTCTCATGACAGCAAAAGGGGGAAAAGTCTTCAGAGTTTAGCATTTTCCCCAAGTTTATTTAAATATATATTAAAAGTGAGGAAGTGCTTAATATGAGACAACAAATAGACTGTGTTTTTCTTAAATGCTTTTTATGTGATATTTCTTTGGGACACAATCAATTTTACTTTCTTGATTGAAGAAAGTAATTTTTGTATGAATAACTTAATCTGTAAAATGCCGGAATCACTTAAGACAGTAATGCCTATTACTTCATACTTTTTTCCCTGACTTTCTTCCTGTTTCTCCATCTCACTTGTTATATTTCCCTTTCTAAATGTATTCAGGAAGGAACTCAAGTATTCAAAGCTGAGTTTATCTTATCTCCAAGTGATGAAAACCACAAAATCTTGGTGTTCTTATATTTTACTTTCTAGAGGGAACAATATAGGTCAAAGTTCTAAATCTGGAATTAACCCAAGGATATAGCTAGGAAAGTAGAATTAGGAAATAAATCTCTTTAGAAAAATACTAACTCTTCCTCAGTCTATTTCAAGAGGCTTCTGTATCTTTCTCACATAGCATTGTATCTTGGCTTTGTTGTATGTAATGTCATTTCTTTTCCCCTTTGGCCAATTTCAACATTTTCTCTTTATCTTGGTTTTTAGCAGTTTGTCTACGATGTACCTAGGTGTGATTTTCTTTCTGTTTATCCTAGTTGGAATTCTCTGAGCTTCATAAGTAAATGTTTTTGATGAAATTTTTGGCCATTGTTTCTTCAAATACTTTTTCTATCTATTTTCACTTTCTTCTTCTTTTTCTGAGACTCCGGTTACACATATGTTACATCATTTCATGTTGTTCTACAAGGCCCTGAGGCTCTGGTTAATTTTCCTTAAATCTCTTTGATATTCAGATTTGTTAATTATCAGTCTTCAAGTTCACTGACTTTTTCTTTTCAGCTTCATTCTGCTATCAGTCTCATCCAATGGATTTTTAAAATTTCAGTTGACTTCTCATGTATGGAATTTGCATTTCTCTTTAAAAAAAAATTTTTTTTTTCTCCCCAAAGCCCCAGTGCATACTTGTATATTCTAGTTGTAGATCCTTCTAGTTCTTCTATGTGAGTCACCACTGCATAGCATAGCAACCGACAGGTGAGTGGTGTGGTTCCATGACCAGGAACCAAACTTGGGCCGCCAAAGAGGTGAGAGCACTGAATTTAACCACTAGGCCATCAAGGCAGGCTCTGCGTTTCTCTTTTTATAGTTTTCATTTCTCTTATGAGATTCTCTATATGTTAACTCGTTCAGACCACATTTTTTAATTGAATTAATTACAGTTGCTTTAAATTCTCTGCTACATCCAATATCTGGGCCACCTAAGGAGCAGTTTTTATTGTCTGTTTTCCTCTTGGCCATAGATCCCATTTTCCTGTTTCTTTGCATATCTAGCAATTTTTTTCTTTTACATTGGACACTGAAGATTCTATGTTGTAGAAATTCTGAGTTCTGTGGAATAATTTTATTTGAATGTTAATTTTTATTCTAGGAGGCAGATTTATTTCCTTGTACTTGCTAGGTGTGATTTTTACACTTTGTTAGGATGGATCCATGGAAAGCCCAGTGTAGTTCCCCAGCACTTCTGACTTGATGGGATTCAGCCTCCAAGTTTGGTCTTGCCTGTGAATTTTGTTAGGGCTTGGTTTGGGGCTTTGTTAGGTGGGTCTATGGTAGACCTTACTCTAGGACTTTGCACTTATTCCTGAGTAGTGGCGTTTCTGAGGTCTTAGCTGGAGGCCCAGAATGTTAACCAGATCTCGCCGCTCTGGCTGGGCTGTAACTCTGGGGTTCTCCAGCATGGTTGACCTCTAGCAACATCACTGTACTCTCAGCCCTGTAGCAGCTGCTCTCTGGAAAGCCTTGGTAGTCTCACCCTGCACATGTGTAGCCCAGACTTTAGCCAAGGCCTGTAGGGGATCCCTGTGTCCACTTTTGGCCTTCACTCTTGCATAGTTCTTTCTTTCCAGTGCCCTGCCTTGAGATTCCAGTCACTTTGGTTGACTCACACGCTGATCTCTGCCTCCCCAGCTCATTAGAACTGCCCTGGACCCCGGCCTCCCTGCACTGTGCTCAGAAAATCATCCCCTGGCTGAGATCTGGGTGGTCATAGAGCCACCTCATAAGTTTCTCTTCTCTCTGGGATTTTAGTCTTATACCACCTCTTGTGCAATGTCTGAAAACCACTGCCTCCTACTTTTACAGTTGTTTACATTAGGAAGAATAGTCTGGAACTAATTACTTCAGTATGACCTGAAGCAGAAGTTCCTCCCATGCTTTTGATTTAGGGTAGGCAGTAAGAGGTTCCACTTAATTCTCCCATGTAGCATTTGCAGAGAATTCTGAATAAAACTGATGGTTTGAGGCCCATGTGTTCGTCAGTTTTTCTTAGTGTATTTTCTGATTGTTTCTGATCCCTAGCAGGGAAGAGGCGTGAGGAACTGGCACCCATAGACCTCTCAAGGGATTGAGATGAACACAGACTAACATTCACGAATGAAAATAGCGCACAGGTAGAATGAGGTACTTGGTGTTCTCAGACATGTTGTTGGTTTTGGCAGGTTTTCCACAATGAATAATTTTAAAAGGCATCTAGAATATTAAATATGGTTCACTTATATAGTTGCAGGGTCGTGGCTGTTTAAAAGGCTTATCTGGGACCTCAAAATGAGTGAGCAGAGGCCCTGGCTTTAAGCAGAGACAGCCATTTATCTCCTGAGGTTAAGTCAGGCTGTTCTGACCACTAGACTGGAGGCAGCCTCGCTTCTGTGGGGACTTTGCCCTTCCACATGGAGAGAGATGGGTGACAGCACTGTAGTCTTTGACTGACAGCCATTTCTTGATCCCTTCTTCCTGATGGGGTTGAGGGTGGGCAGCAAGCCCTTGATCCCCAGCCTCAGGAAAGGTCTAGACCTACATGGGAATTCAAATAGTGAGTAGTCTAGGAGAGGGCATGAGACCCAGTTCTGGCCAGTGAGATGGAAGGGGAGACTTAGGGGGACTTCCTTTTCCAATGAAAAGCCAGAGCTTCATGGAGAGAGAGTCTTTAAACCTCCCCTTCTCTTGTACTTGGGATTCTGGTGAAAGGATGTGTAATCTTGAGTTGTTGCATCCGTTTAGCAACCATAGGCATCAATCAAGAAGATAAAAAGCTAAGGACAACAGAGCAGAAAGATAGTCCAGACTTCTTGGTATATAAAAAAAGTCTCCCCCTCTTTGTTTAAGTCATCATTTCTTTCTTGTATGAGCATTTATTCCTAACAGAGCCTCTGGGGTGGCCATAAAGATGGGAAAAGGAAAGGAGAGACACAAGTGCTTTTAAAGGCAGGTGAAGACTGAGTGGGCCACTTCAGGAGTTGCCGCTCCAGGGAGAGTGCTTGGGCTGCTTTAGTATAGGTAAAAGCCACTAGGTTATTTTTATAAGAAGTAACAAAAATTTGATATAAAAATTTTGAAGAGAGTAACCCCAAGCCCTGGAAATTTTTGAAAGTTTAACAAGACCAGGAAAGTGATGGGAAGAATCTTTCAAATGAGTAATTAGTAACTTGAAAATATGCAAAAGAGTTTTCGTGTACATCATTAAGTGAAGGTTGGTGAGGTGATATGTTTGGAGAAGACCTGAGAGAAAAGAGGAAATGCAAGGCTAGGATGGGGAAAAGAATCTCAGGGTCCAGGTTGTGTTGTACTTTAAGGCTCTAATGGCTAAACAGGAATATGCATAATAAATTATCTCAGGCTCTGGGAAGTAGATGCGCTGAGAATCCAGGTTTCATGACAGTATGTCAGGAAAGTCTTCAGGTTTCTATACCTCTTGGTAGGAAGCAGCCGCTCCCCACCAGTTGTGTCCCAGGAGCCGGACTGTTTCCTAGCAACGTCTGGTTTTATTTGTGGAACAGAGAGATGGTCTCTATAGAAATAAGTCCCGAAGGGGAGGGATTTGGGCGGAACACCGGGCTGGCGAGGTGTGGCCTGTTGGCACACTCTGCATCTTGATTGTGTTTCTCTTGGCTTACATTTTCTTCCTCTCTAGAAGTGTGGTTAGTTTTGTTTGGCTAATTGTTAATAATGTTTTGCACTGTACAACTCACTCCAGATGACTTATAGCACTGTGAATCTGGAGGGAAAATATATTCTCCTGAATCAGGAAAATAAATCTTTCTTTAGGCAGTTTAGGCTGTAGGGGAGAAAGACTTTTCCTCTACCTAAATGTGGGTTCGTCTGGCCGGAGAACGAGTTAAATTCACATGAGACAGAATAGCAAGAGAAAATTGAACAAAGCTTTATGAGGACCATGGCCTGGGGCCTTTCTTCCCAAAGGAAGAAAGGGCACCGAAGAAGTGGGGTGCACATAGTGGTTATATACCCCCAAACAGGATATTTCACATATGATTGAAATGTCCCTCCCACAATAGTCACAAGATTGCCCTGTCAGCACAGAGCTTGATGGACACAGCAGGTAGTGGGTCTGCTATCTCAGAGGGCTTGTAGCAGGAGGCAAGTCTATTGTCTCGAGCTGGACGGTCATAGGTGAGCGCAGCAATCAGTTCCTAGCCTAAGGAAAGATGCTTAATCCTTAAGGAAATGCCAACGTTGGGAGGGGGAGGGAGTCAGTTACAGGAGGTTACCAGACAAGCACAATAAACAAATGCAGATTTAAGTCCTTGCCTTCCCCATTGATTAAGAGTTTCTAGAGACAAGGTCATCTCCCCTTCTTCCAGGTACAGAGGGAGATATCTTTACAGATATCTTTACAGATGGAGAGTTCTTTTACAATGTAAATGTCTCTTGCAAAGAGTAAGTAAATTCTACTTTTCAGTTGCTTTCCTGTCTGCAAAGTAACTAGCCTCAAATAATCATCATGCCAAAGAGACATATCTTGGGGTGGCCAAATCCAGGTCCCCACAAGGCAGTATGTAGATCCTACTGGGAATACAAAGAAAAAAAGTTGAAAATATCAAGGCACCACTTAGAGACACTTTGGATACGAACTTGGTTCTCAAAACAGATGCTAATTACATCTTCTCCCTTCAGGAAGTTTCACATACATCCTGAGATTTCCGGAGAGGATCGCAGTGTGGCCCTGAATCTCCAAATTACAACAGTTAATACCTTGCGGATGGTTTTCAAAAATCACTAAGTTTATAATTTATGGTTGGTCTCCAAAATTGGAATCGACCCCTCACAAGTTTAACCGTGCTGCTCGCTGCCTCCTCCTAAGCTCTCTAAATGAAAAGAGCCAAATGCTCATCTCGTGTAGAAACACGTAGGGGGCCCAGCTCACACAGCTTTTCACGAACAGCCAAGTGGATGCCTTGGAAAGAGGAGGCAGAGCATATTAAATTCGTTTCAGGTTCACTAATTCTCCTTAGCCTTTCGGTTTGTGCGTATTTTTCTGGCTATTCAAAAGAAAAACACTTCAAAAGGCTGAATTTCCTTTTTCTCATTTGCAGGCCACTTTAGGTACCTGAACAGAGCTAGGAAAATGCATGTTATGAACATTTTTAAGGGTCTGCTGTGCTGTCCAGGAGTGCTACTCAAAGCGCTGATCTGCCAACCATTTGTTACTGATCTGTGACTAGATAAGAAACTTTCTCCAGGGTGTAAATCAGTGTAACTGTTTCCTTCACTGAGAAAATCTTGCTATTAAAAAAAAAATTCTCTTAAGCTAAATAATGGGCTTATTGAGGTAGATGTTTCATAGTCTGGCTCAAGCTTCTTACCTTGCCATGGACCAGTGACTAGCAGTTGACCAGAATCTGTCTGGACCACACTGAGTATACCTCTCATGTCCATCTGTTGATGAGCTCTTCAAAGACGAAGGGCAGAACAACTGTATATTGACTCTGTCTTAAAAAAATATCATGGCTTATGTATTATGATGTTTCTCAGATTTCTTTGCAATTGGATGGTAAAATAAAATAAGATTGCAACAGTCAGCCAAAGCATTAGGATCATGAATTTTAGAGCTCTGATCCCAATGTTTAAGCTGATGTTTTATGGATAAAAAAGACTGAGGTCCAGAATGGTGATGCCATGCAGCTAGTTGAAGGCCGTCAAGGCTGGAGCTCACATGTTCTGTGTCTCAGTCTTCATTTCTTCCCCTCTGTGTTGAAAAATATAGTCTAGTGTTTTCTAGCCTTTAGTTATTCACTCAGCACCTTCTAGATTTTTACAGTATTGGATTATCACCTGTACTCTTAATATTTTTCTGTAAACCATCTGATTAAAACAAAACAAGCTGGTTATCTATCCTGACCTTGTTCTAAGCAATGAGGTCTGGGAGAGTTTTGCTGTGTTAGTTGTATTTCTTTCTAACATGGATTAACTCTTCAAAAATAGCTTTTGTCGATGAACCACCCAGGATCATTCCATGCAGCGCGCTTTGAGAAATTCTGAGGTTATCAGTGGTTAAGAGCACAGGCTCTGTCGTCAAATAGACAAGTCAATTCAAATCCTAGCTTGGATGAATTATATAATCTTTTAAAACCTCATTTTCCTCATCTGTAAAAAAAAAAAAGACTAAGAAAAGTACGAATATCATGAGAATTAAATGCGATAATGTGTGTAAAGCTCTCAGCAAGATGCCTGGGCTCGTTGTAAGGTCCTGCTGATTATAAACTCTCATCATTATTTTGGCTACTGTTAATGATAGTGAAGTCATTTTCCTGGTAGTATAAAGCTTCAGCACAAACTTACCACTAAATCAGTCCACGAGAAGGGATTTCCAGATTGAAGTGACATACTAGGACAATTCTGCTTATAGAAAACAAAAGCCATTCCTTTGAAACTGAACTCTAGGAATTATACAAAGCACTAAAAATATGAATGCTAAATAAGGCAGTATTTTAATTTGAGTATTATGTAGGTTCTAAACCAACATGCTTTCCAAAGTGATGGAAAAGTTGCCGTTTAATCTGAAATTCAATCAAATGGAACAAAGAATTTATGTATAAGGTATTCAGTTTCCAGAATAGCTATCAAATAGTTGAGTGCCTATTCTTAAGCTCTTTTTGTATTTTTACATGATTACTGCCAAAGAGATATTATTTAAGGTCATGTCTTTACATTTTAAAAAATGCTCTTAGAAAATAAGAGGTTTGAACGTGACGTTATTTCTTGGAGCAACTTAACTCTAAATTACTTTTTGTTACTTAGTAGTATCAGTCAGAACAGGTCAGATGCTGCAGTAATTAACTAACCCTGAATCCTCAGTGGCTTACCAGAACAAAAGATGATTTGTTGCTAATGCTGCCTGTCTAGCATGGGTTGGCAGGGGGCTTGAATTGTACTGTAACTTAGGGATGCAGTCTCACAACCCTCTTGGTTTTTACCATATTGGAATATTAAAGGCTGACCCACCTTGTCATTATAGCATCTGTAACACAGGGCCTCTCAGGCAGGTGTGAAGGGAAGAGAACTGGAGATTCTTTCGCCAGCTCTTAAATGCTTTGGCCCCAAGGCGACACATTTCACTTCTACTCAGAGTTGATCATTCAGCATTAGTCCCATGATCTGCCTCACTAGCAAGGGGACTAGGCAATGGGGGGAAGCTCCTGGGTAATTAGTGAGCAGTCAAGGTCTCTGCCATTAGTAGATATGTCTTGCTCATGTGGGGACCTGGAATTGGCCACCCCAAGATATGTCTCTTTGGCATCAGGATTATTTGAGGCTGATTGCTTTTGATAAACTGGGACAGGGAAGGAGGCTCTGAGGAATGGAACTTGCCCTTTGTTAGGACACATTTACATTTGTAAGGTAAATCTCTATCTGTAAAAGGTGCCTCCCTCTCTGTAGCAGGAAGAAGAAAGGAGATGACCTTCTCTCTAAAAACTCTTAATCAATACCAAAGGCAAGGACTTAAATCTGCATTTTATTGTGCTTGTCTGGTAACCTCCTGAAACTGACTTCCCTCCCCTTCCCGACATTGGCGTCTCCTTAAAGATTAAGCATCTTTCTTTGGGCTGGGAACCGATTGCGGCGCTCATCTGTGACTCCCCCCACCAGCCTGAGGCAACACACCTGCCACCCCGCAGCGTTCACTGGGACAGCAGACCTATCTGTCGTTTCCATCAAGCGCTGTGCCGACAGGGCAATCTTGTGACTATTGTGGGAGGGACATTTCAGTCACATGTGAAACACCCTGTTTGGGGGTATATAACCACTATGTGTACCCCACTTCTTCGGTGCCCTTTCTTCCTTTGGGAAGAAAGGCCCCAGGCCATGGTTCCTCATAAAGCCTTGTTTAATTTTCTCTTGCTATTCTGTCTCATGTGAATTTAATTCGTTCTCCGGCCAGACGAACCCACGTTTGGGGAGAGGAAATGTCCTCCTCCCCTACACTCACAGCATCTCTGGTCCTCTGATCTGTTGCAAAGCCTAAGGCAATCCTTGCGTTGTCATTGCAAGAATAGATGCTGGGGGTTAAAAAGTGTCATGCTTTGGAAGACACTTTGCAAGGTGTTCAGGAGCCTGAATGAGAGCACACCTCTGGGGGTGGGGGACCGAGAACAGTACCTGACATCATGGATGCACAGTGGCAGTGAGTGGAATCTGCATTCACAGCATTGCATTGGTGTCTCAGACCATCATGGAGCTTTCTTTTTAAACATGCATGTCAAAGATTTGGTTCACAGAGAAGAATGGTTGTGGAAGACTTCCTTGGGCATTAGGTAGATTTTAAAAAATGGTATAGCTCAGTGTACTGAAGAGGCTAGAGTATATTTTATCCCCTAACGTACTGGTTGAAAGCCATACTTGAAATAGACATTCATCTCTCCGTATATTGAGATGGTTTTTATTTTCTGTCCAGTTATTCTATAAACATTACCTGAGTTTTTTTCCCTCGTGGCGATTTGTGTCACTTTTCCGTAAAGGAGGCTTATTTAGGTGCCATAATTACTCACGGTTACATAATTGTAAATATTTTGTGAAGATAGCATTGGTATGAGGTTTAGAAACTCTTCATTCTGGTAAAATCCATTACTAACCCACGGAATAATTGCTTACCACATCTTTTAATTTTGCACTGTTTGTTATAATTGGCTTTTCTTACTTTTCTAGGGACTAAATAGTGGACACACCAATAAAGAACACATTTTTAATGCCATCTTTTTATCCTGATATCACTCTTAAAGTCTGTTGTCTGTTCTTAGCTGCTGTATCAACTGCCTTTTAGTTGTTGCTGATGTACCTTTTCCCACCAATTCACTTTCCGCCATTCTTTGGCTGCTTCAGATACAGCTGCTGTAAATCATCTATAGCTTTATGGTTTTAATCCAATCTGGGTGACTAGCTTTTAAAATTTGTGCATTTAGTGTTTTTACATTTGCTCTTATTTTTTTTTATACATTTGGATTGATTTCCACATCTTATTTTGTTTTCTGTATTCCGTGCTTTTTCTTATTTTCCCCCTACTTTTATGTCTTCCATGGAAATGATGAGTTTTCTTACTCCGTACCTTCTATATTCTTCCTCAGTGTGTTTGCTTGGAAGTTCAACATTCTGGTTCTAGTCCGTTAGTGGTTGCCTTTAAAATTTTGTCATGTATAATTGAGTTAATAAACGATATAAGGAATCAGTATCTTCAAACACCTGCGAACTGTCCAAGGATCTTAGGACATATTCATTAGAATCACTTTCCTCCCCATCTTCTCTTTTATTGTTGATATTTAATTCCCTCCTGTTTCAAACCCCTTCTTCCATGTTAGTCATTATCATTATTGTTTTGTTTTTTTCATAGACAAGAATCGTTCTGGTTATATATTCTGCCTGACAAACCCCTACAAAACGTCGTGGCTTAAAACAACAATTTACTGAATGAGTAGACAATTTAATGATGAAAAAAAGACATCTGAATCAGCGGCACTAAGTACATGGGATTTGGTTTTCCTATAACACTCACATACACACATACAGACACACACCAAAAGTTGCGTTCTAAAATAAATGGAAGCAAGTAGGAGAAGTTTAAAATTTAACTTCAAATCCATGTGGATTTACCAAACCAAAGAATACTTTTTTCCCTCTGGTTAACGTAGGTAATGATAAAAGGGGTCAGATATGTCTGAAATCTTCTCTTCATTTTCCCCAGGGCGTTTGTCCCTCTCTGGGCTCTCACGTGTTCTCTCTTTCATTTTGCATCATTTATTTTTATCCTTAGTTTAAGCCAGGCTTAAATCTGAATTACAGTAGAGCTGTGATAACTATCAAAGTCATTATGTGAATTTCTGTCAGTTGTCTTCCACAGTCTGGCTGGCATTATTGTGGAGTTTTCGAATAAATACAGACTCGCTTCACAATGGTGTGTACTTCATATGGACTTCAGAGGATCTATAAGGAGCAATTCAGATTTTCAGTGTGTTTTAAGTTGTGGAGACAGTGTTATAACTCAGATTTAATGGTGACATTAAGGAATTCTTCCTCTAAGTCCTTGTAGTTTTGCCTTTTGTGTGTATTTTATTTAAATTATGAGTTGCAAAACTCCCTATGTATGCATGCTCAGGAAGAAAGCCTGATTTTTCTTTTCCTACATCAAAATTTATAAAACAACAATAAATACTATAGATGGTCACATTTTCTCGAGGTACTGTATAAAATCGTTTCGAGAACCACACTAATGTCTTAATTACAAACAAAGGTTGAAGTGGGTAGAGTCCAGTGGATCCATTAACCTTGGCACTGGGGAGTAGGTGGCCAAGAGGATGGTTTTGGTGTCGGGATATGGGACAGACCTGGGTTCAGATTCTGGCTCTGCCACTTAGTTGGTGCTTAGGAATTATTTAACCATTCTGAGCCTCAGTTTCTTCATGTACAAAGAGGGAACAATACCAAGTTTACAAAATTGAAAGGAAGATGAAACGAGATGACATTTGTAATGTGTGTACAAAGGTAGTTGCTTCATGAGAGGTAGCAGCCACACCCCCCACAAACATTTGTTGAGAGCCTACTATTTGTCTGCTGCTAGGCAGAAGGACACCAACACGAATCAGATCACATTTTTGTGGGGTGAGAAAGAGGTCAGAATGGTGCAGTGTGTTCAGAACAATATTACAGAGGCCATGAGAGCACGGAGCAGGAACAGTTTAATGCCTGAGGTGGGTTCAGGGATGGGAAGTGTACAGAAGGGGCTTCACCAAGAAGGTCATATTTAGACTCATCACGAAATAGGATTTTCTTTCTTTCTTTTTTTTTTTTTTGGTGTTCACATGAGAAAGTCATTCTGGGAATTGGAAATATCCTATGCACGTGCCAGGGCTTCCTTATGCTCTACTTGAAGATTGCACCTCCTGTCCTCATCGCCCTTTCTGCTTGGCTGACTTCTGTGCATCCTTTTAGACAGGAGTCAGAAGTCACCCACTCTGAAACAGTGATGTGAAAAAATTGCTAAGGGACTCTTTCAGAGCTGGTGACTCTGTGTTGTAATTTGTCTTTTTCCATATTTGTCTTTTCATGCCCTCTTAGCTCCTTAACTGTGTCCTGTTCATGCTGTGTCCTGAGCACCATACCTGGCTCTCAGTGCTGCATTATCCATACAGATTAATTCATTTCATTAAAGAGTAGGTTTTAGCCAAGAACAATTATGACATTAAATACTTTTTTATTGAAGATTATTCCATATTATGTAGTTTTCTCCCAATGATTTTTATTCAACAGATTATTTTTGGTATTCATTCATTCATTCATTCATTTGTGCAGCAATATTAGGAGTTTACTATGTACCAGGTATCAGAAAGAATTTTTTAAATATCTATATTTAAGACTGTAGTTAAAGGGCTGTCATTCTAGATTTTTCAATTATTATATAAAATATTGGCCTTTTGCCTCCTATTTCCTTACCCATGGATTCTGTCTTGATTAGGAAAGCATTGTATGTTTAAATAGAAATAAATGTATTCCCTGAATTCAGCTTATTTATTGCTTTAACTCCTATTTTTTTTGTCCTGTCTTGTTCTCTTATTTCCAAAAATATGCATCTGCTGCTCTAAGCAATTATGAATGTTTTTCTGAAAATTGTGTGTAGTTTGGCGTGAAGAATATCTATAGTGTTTCTGATGTTCTGAAATATGTATTTATATATTCACAGTATAACTGTTACCTCTATTGCAAACAAGTGCTGTTATAAATTACTGATGGGTCAAGAAATGGTCGTCCTGTTACTCTACAAAAATAAGTACTACATTTTGAGGGGGATTATAGTTATAGCACTAGGCTAAAATATTATAAGCAAATATGTTACCGAAAGACAAACTGAAAAAAAAAGCCGCCTTGAAAATTCCAACTGAGGATTTACATTAGGTTATCTAGTAGGATCTAAATATTGATTCTATTTCTTTTTAAAGCATCCAAACAGACAGGTTTCTTTAAGTGTAAGTCTGTGGCCTATTTTTGATAGGGTAAAACATTCTGTGTGAAAAGGAAAGCATTAAGAATTCAGTGAACCTCCGGAGGAGGTTAAATTCTTAATTTTGGGCTGTGTGACAGCCGTTTCTTCTCCTGTTCGCTTTAACTACCAAAACCTGTCACTCCTGAGCCATTTCAAGGAGACAAACAAGGTGAACTGTGCTCTGCCCATGACCCACTGTAACTTCTGATTTGAGCAGGGTTCCAGGGCACATGTCAGGTAACTTCGAATTTTCTGGTCCATCTTGTGATTCGCTGGCCTGAATGGAGTGCTGCTGAAACTAATAAAATTTCTTTTAAAATATCATTATTATTGCACGTAAAAGTCTAACTACAGCAATACAGCTGAGATAAGCAGCAACGTTATCATCTTTGTGTTGTGCTGCTATCCATGGGAGCTCCAGAATTCCTCATTTTCCATAAGTTTCACTCAAATGTAAGGAAACTGTGTTACTTATTTAAGGAAATTGAATGCTGGTCGTGAAGTACTGCATTTTTCATCATTTGGAATCATTAAAATATATTATTCGTCTGTCGAAATTTATTTTCAAGCTTAGAGTCATAGAGGTTTTAGATTTAGAAAGGAAATTAGTGACCACTTAGTTCATTGGCCTCATTTTACAAATAAGAAACAGAGGGCCCAGATGAATTAAGTAGTGTGTCCATGGTTGATAAGCAAGATCATGGAAAAGCATGCAGTGTTTAATAGGAATTGCCTCCACGGTGGAGTTACTCGTGAAGGGAAGTTAGGTGCTAACGTCAGTTACTGCAGGTGATTTTTGAGTGTAGTTGAAATTACCCTTGAAAAGGCAATGTGGCTTAACAACGAGTTCAACACAGCCAGGTTTTCTTCCAGTGTTGGAATAGACTGCTGTTAGACAGAGTGCCAGGGAAGAAGTTGGCTTGTGTTTAGGGGCAGTTTTTATACCAAAAAACCCTATCATTTAAAACTAAAATTCCGCCCAGCCTGGTGGGCTGCTTGGAAGAACTGTGTATTTCACGCTCCCTCGAGGGCCGTACACTCAGGGGCTGGCCTGGGTCCCGTGCTATTTAGATTGTTCTCTTTCGCAGCCTCTCTCCTTGTCCCCAGTGGGCCGTGTGCTTACACCAGAGTATGAAAAAGGGGCATTTGCGGTGGCTCCTCTGAATATCAGTTCACCTTTGAGGATTTGATAGAATCTGATGAGTCGCTTCCTTTAATGAAGGCTCTGAGAGATTTATTCAATAAATTGGTTTTTTTACTAGTTTTTAAAGCACTGTCTGAAATATCTCCCCAATACTTACTGTCAGTTTGTCTGAGCAGTACTTCAGTGAAAGAGTTTTTCTTTTACAGCTGTCACAGTTTTCAGATGACTTCTCTTTTCAGATACATAAGCATATTTTTTGTTCTGTTGTTTCTTATGCTTCTTTTTTCAGTTCTGCTCCGTTCCTTGGGATTTGGAGTCCACAGGGCTGAGTGTGAACCGCAAACTCTGGGCCTAGGAAAGGCTCAGATGATTGTTTAGGGTACAAAAATTCCTTTGCCGTTAAATTTCAAACCGACTCATCTTTCCCTAAACTGTCACTGATGTAATTTATTGTTTCCTAAGGGCAGATGTGACCAACACCAAAAGGGTCCATGAGCTGAAGTATTTCAAATATTAAAATATTTCAAAATTTCTTCAATATCTCTTGAGAAAAGAACATGAAGAAATAAATGATGTATATGGAGGATTCTTATTTATGAGAGGTTACGTTTCCCGTTTACCAAAACCATGACTTGCAAGTCAACAATAACTCTTAAAAGTGACACCAGACCTTTGTCAGTCTCTGCCGCCCCGCCCCAGATGCTGTCCGCTGCCCTTTATTGTTGACGCTTTTCTTTTCCTTGGCTGTGACACTGTCCTGGCTCCCCAGTTTTCTGGTCATTCATTTTTTCCTCTTTACTGAAACTCCTTTCTCTCCTTTTTCTCTAAGTAGTCGTCAGGCTTTATTGTGATCCTTTTCTTTTTAATAACCGTCGCCTTGGATGCTTTCATTCACTCCCAGCTTTAGGCTGTCGAAGCTTTCTAACCAAGGGGGGCTGGAGCCATCTCTTCCTGGCTCATGCACATTTCTTCCCAATTCTGCATTCAGTGCCCTCACCTTGGTGCGTGAAGTCAGCTGTGATGAGAGCATGTACACCACAGAAAGGGGCGAACACTGCACCACAGGGCCCCCAGAACCCCAGCCAGCCCAGCGCTCGTTTGCCAGCGTACCAGTATTGAATCCTAACCTCTGTCTGAAGCTCCCAAGATCATCTTCTTCTGCATATCCTACTCCTTCCTCGAACTCAGCTCGTTCAGAACAAATTGATTGGCATGCCAAACCAGTTCTTCTTGGTTTCCCTATTTTTGTTAGTAGAAACCCCAGTTTAGTCTGTCAGCTTTGAAAACCTTGCCCAACTTGACTCCTATACCGCTGTCAACCTGCACATCTAGTCTGCTGCTGCGTGATGGAAGTTTTAAGTCAGCCAGGTTTCTAACTGGCACTGTCGCATCGTTCAAGTCTTACTTTCTTTAGGTCTTTATCATTACCTTCCTCAGTAATCTCCTCAGTCTAACATACTTTTGTCCAAGCCATGTTCCACATTATTGCCAAACATTTAATAAATAACAGTTTATTTTTGCTAGGCATTAAGCTAAGTGCTTTACATATCATACCTCATTTAATCCTTAAACAACCTCGTGGAGTAGTGTATCAGTTAGGATTTGTCAGTGACTAACAAAAACAACAAACTAATCTAGCCCTTCCCTGGACCCAATGTCTGTGGCCAGGAGGATGGCGGAAACAGATTATCCTTCGAAACCACAAGGCCACCTGGAGGTAGGATGGGACTAGTGTCATACAAGCTCCACTGCGGAGGCTGGGGAGAGGGATGGATGCCAGGTAGTGCCATAAGTGGCTAATTTAGGCAGCTGTTAGTATTCTCATTTTACAGCCAAAGTAATAGACCAAGAAGTTAATTAACTTCTCCGGGGTGTTTTCAGTTAGGATAAGGAGGAGCTGAAATTTTCCTGACTGTGCAGCTTAGGCCATCCATTATCCTTTGTCATAAGCCCCCAACTCATGTAGTAGAGGCTGTGAAGTTGGGTAGACCTGTGCGACACTGGGCAGGTTACTTACCCTCTCTGATAATATCAGTCTCATAGGAAATAATAAAATCCTCAGCAGGATTTTTCTGCATACATATAAAGTGCTTGGCACAGGACTTGGTTTAATAAAAGTCTAAGAAATGTCAACTATGATAATGATGATGATAATTAAACTGTATATTTCAGCAAGGCAAAGAACATATTTTTCTCTTTCTGTTTGCTCTACTGGCAAGTATAGCCTATTGCTTTTGGATAAAGTATTTGTTGAGTCAAAAAAAAAAAAACCTAAACACTATGTGTAGGAAAATGGGATGATGGAAATTGTACTTCAAGGATTACTAGCATCATTAACGTACAAGGATGTTAAAATGGAACTCATCCGGGATCAGTTTCAGCTGAGGCCCCCAGTGAAAGGTGACAACCACCTCCACACTCCAAAGTGAGGTACTTGCCCATCCAGGCAAGACGTGGGGAGGAGGTGGCCCAGAATCATTCTCATGACCCTTACCTGGCCATGCAGGTGAGAGAGGAGTTGTTGGCTTGATGGAGGATTTCTTTGGGGCTATCGTCAATGTGCTGGGGAGCCCATTCTCTCTGTCAAACACGTACATGCTGGAGAGATGCGGGGAGCTTTCCTCCACCTCAAGTCAAGTGAGGGCTGTCCGAGGAACTGCTCCGAGTGCTTCGTGAGTGTCCTCTGCAGTGTGAGGGACACCGTGGACTGGTGTCTGACCCCACCTGAGGACTCTAAGGGCGAGAAGCTGTGGCTGAACTCCGAGTGAGGAGGGCTCGCTGGAGTGGCCTTCACTGCCTGAATTGTTGGGACGCGAAGGCATGTTTCTTGTGGGCCAGAGGTAGGATCCACCCACAATAGAGCTGGTGTGGGGTCATTGTCACACCTGCTCCAAAGGACTACCTGGAGGAGCTGATGTTGCCCAAGGGCCACCTGCAGGGACAGGATGGAAGACCTCTGCTGAAAGAGGCCAAGTGTGCTCCTGGAGGCCCAGCATCTGAGGGGCGGAGGGTTGTAAGTGACTACATTGAGGAAAGTGCAGGTGAGAATCCCTGGAAACGGAGCATCTCTCCAGAACCGGGGAAGTGTCCCCTTGAGAGAAAAAGACACTCCAGGCTCATAGAGTGTGGCATCAGATTGTGGCAGTGCCAGCTCAGCCAGACCATCTCTGCCTCCTGACCTCTCCTTCCACTGCTGTCACGCTGCTAGAGTCAGACGCAGGTGGGCGATGGAGAATGCAGCCACGCCTGCTATCTCTCCGCGGGCTCCCTGCCTGAAGGAGGCCTGAGCTAAGACAGAGGGAAGATTTCATTGTAACTGAAGTTTGGAGTTTTGACCATGACACAGGACTGGACATTTTTTTACAGAAGCAAACATTTGTGTGTCTTGATGTAACCAGAGAACTTTTCAGTTATCTCAGCATGGCCAGAAAAGCCAAGGGGCCTGCTCTCATTTCATCCAGTGTGGAGCACAGAACTAGTCCCACAGCGCAGACTGGAGCAGGCAGCTGAATCAACGAACAATGCTGCTTTAAGTTGCACCCAACGCGCCCTGCCTGCTCGGTGTAGTAGTTCACCGAATACCCAGTTATAAAATTCATACTGGAAACGATAGGGTTAAGCATTGTCTTTGGAGTGTGATGTGGAGAAGACATCCTGAGATTTGTTTGGTTTGATTTTCAAGTTGCAAATTGAGATGTTACAGGAATGGGGGCCAGGCCCGGCTTTAGTCTTAGATTTAGGGTGAACTTGAGCTCACCGCCCCTGGGCCGAGTGGGATAGAAAATGGAACTGCTGGGGAAAATGTTGCCTTTCTCTGTCTCTTGCTTCTAAGTCAAGCCAACTGACAGCTGTGCTCAAGTCCCCTGGAGAGAACCACTTTTGAAGAAATATGCATGTGCCATCAGGCTCTGAACTATTTATGGAAAAGTAAAGCACTTCGCTCAAAAGCTGCAAAGAAGAAAGAGCAAATCAGAGGACCGTGTTCTCCGTGCTTTTGACGACGTTGGTGGGAAACAGCCGGGTGAGGAGGTGGACAGCGGAGTAGTAATCATCACCAACAGCGACAAACAACACACTGAGGCAGGAGCTGCCTGAGTTCTTGAGGCGTGAAGCACAGAGAGACTGAAGAGAGGCCTCCTGTCCCTAAGAACGGCCTTGACATTCCTATAGACACCCGCGCAGACCGACAGGCTAAGAGAAAGGAGGGATGCTGTGTGCCGTCTGTGTGGCTGGGGTAAACTTCGAAGAAGGAAGGGGGAGCTCCAAATTAGCGAGCGGAAAGGAAGGCAGCATTAAGGTTTTAAGACTTTGGTCTTCCCTCCAATTTACCCATGATAATGTGTCTATCGTGCCTTTATGTGCTCTTTCAGGAGCATTTCATGGAATTCTTAGAGCAGCTCTCCGCCTGATTGTGCCACCTGAGGGTGGAAACCAGCTGAGGAAACTAAACGGGTGACGTTGCTTACCCCAGGTCAGATGGGTGGTAACAGAATTTGATCAAATTTGTCTTACAATTTCCTAATTCAGAGGGCTCTTGTGGTGTACCAGCCTTTCGTGCTGTGTTAACAAAGTGGGGTGAGAGGATTTCAGATGGTTTATGGGCAATATTTTTAAAATTTAATAGTGATGTGTTTATTTTTAAGGTTATGTTATATTATTGGCAGGAAGACTGGTTTTCCATTAATGGACTAAGACAAACTTATTTAAGTAAAAAGAGTAGAAATAAAAAATCATCAAGTAAATAGTGCTGCCGAGATTTGTTGGTGATTGTGAACAGGGCCTGTGCACTTGTGATGTTTAGGAACCCCTGGTCTAAAGGCTTATTGGCCAAAAACATAGAACTTATACTTTGATTACATCCTCTGAATCTTATACTTGAATTGTCTCATGTGGCTCGGTCCTAACCTCACAAGTGCATTATAAACTCTGTGAACAGGGACTGTGTCTTATGTAATGTAGGTGTTATGGGTTGAATTGTGTCCTCCCAAAATTCATGTGTTGAGGTCCCAACCCCAGTACTTTAGAATGTGACCTGATTTGGAGATAGGGTTTTTACAGAGGTAATCAAGTTAAAATGAGGTCATTAGGGTGAGCCCTAATCCAGTATGGCTGGTGTCCTTGTGAAAAGAGGAAACTTGGAGAAAGATGTGCTGTACAGGGAGAACGCCATGTGAACGTGAAGATGGCCATCTCCAAGCCGAGGAGAGAGGCCTGGAACAGATCCTTCCCTCACAGCCCTCAGAAGGAAATAACTCTGTCCACACCTTGGTCTCATTCTTCCAGCTTCCAGAAGTGTGAGACAATAAGTTTCTGTTGTTTAAAGCACCTAGTTTGTGGTACTTTGTTTTGGTAGCCCTGGGAAACAAATATAATAGGTATTTGCTTAAATACTGGGAATGTAACTAAAAAAGCCTCAAACTGAATAACACAGTCTCCTTCCAGTGTAATTTTGATCACAGTTGTAGCAAGTTTCAAATTAAAAATGCTTCCTCAGGAGCTTTAAGGCTTTCCCGGGCTGCCTCTTCTCTCTTTTTCTGCTTCAATAATGCTCTCCCTACCCCACTCCCACCCCAGCACCACCATCTCCTGAGCTTGGCACCCTCTGCTGTGTCTCTTTCATGTACAGTGCCCTAAATGTCTTGACTTGGCCACCCTGAGTCATGTCAAGGGCTGTCTTCCTTTCCACAAGCCTTTGGTATTGAACTGGATTGCTTTTTTTAACTTCCATTGCTTTGTGGTTTTTTGATTTCTTCTGACCAGGAAAGAACCTTTAGAAGTGGTAGCACCCAGTAAAAAGAAAGGGCACTATTTGAATTCACCACAGAACCTGGCCCTTAATTAAAAGATGCTGCTGCCTCCCACTGAACTATTGCTTTGTGTGGCACTTGGAGCTCAGAGTCTGTATTTATCTCGGACTAAATGTTGAGTTATCTCAGCACACTGCATCCTTACCATTTGTGGGTGTGTGCCTTCCACTGGATCCTGTGAGCTTACAGACTGGCCGTGGCTTCATCATGTTTGGATCCCCAGTGCCTAGTACCCGATTCAAATTCAATAACAATCTGTTGAATCATGACCATTTTAAAGGAGAACAGAGATTCAGTGTCCTATAGGCTGTATTTCAATTTGACATACAGTGAAATTCTGTGATATGATGCACCTGAAATGTTCTTCTAGTCTTTAGATTCAGAATCTTGTTGATAAGGAGACTGCTTTTAGTCCTGAACTGGGTTCCCAAGATTTTGTAGATCCTGTATTCCTAGGGAGCTTTAGGAATTGTTTTCAATGGTTTAGGAAGTGATCTATTTAGACACAGGAGATGGACCTAAATAACTCCCCCTTTTTTCCATGATTTCTTAAAGATGTATTTCTATGAGTTAGATTGGACAGATATGATCATTTTCTAGAATCCATCTAATTTAAACCACTCTGTCTATTTTTAAGTTCTGCTCTCTGTGACTGAATTTTTAAAACTCTAACTGTCAGCACCTGACACATTGGTCCTCCTGGATGATGTTATACTTTTCATCACTTTTAGGATTTTGTCCAAATGTAATGTTGCCATTTACCGATGGAATACTTCCATCCAAATGTGTTATATGCACTTTTGTTTTGAAGAGCAAGACAATGGAATGATGATGATGTTTATAAATCTCTGCTTCCAGAAATGAGAACACTTGGGAAAGCAACAGCAGTTTTACATCTTTTCATGATCAAACCTTGCGCGAGGATGCTGCCATTCTATCCCATGGGATAAGTCTGTGCTGGCTTGTCGGGGGCAGCTATTTTAGAGTCTTTGCTGCTGTGGGAGAAACAAGTAACTAAATGTTGTTTCCCATATCCCAACCTGGGGTTGATGAACCAGGGAATTCACTTTAGTAGATCTTTCATGATTCTCATGCCAGGTTTTGTGGGTAATACACAGTCTCTACCTTTAAGGGAGTTACTGTGTGATGGGCTCAGGATGGTGGCTCAGGTTCGAGGCTGGGATCTGGCATTAATTAGCACCTGTGCGTCTTCTCAGTCTTATTCTGGCACCATGGCACGTTTCATTCCTGCCCTCACGCCCAGAGGGCTCCTCACTGAACCTTACCACTGCCACAGGATGTAGAAGTGGCACCTACTTGACAAATACGGCTGGGAATGCTCTGTGAGCCTTTAGCCTAATTCTACAGGAAATCCTTGGGTCAGCTGGAGGCTTTCTGAAACTTTCTTTGATATAACTCAGTAATTAAGAGATCCTGGGCACTTTAGAACTGTGGCTAGGTTTGAGTCTGGTTGGTTGGCCAAAAGCATGGGATTGAAGTAGCGCCATTCTGTGCACTACAAATGGAGGGAAGATTGGTCACTGTCTTGGTGGTGCCTAATTTTTGTTTCATGGAGCATTTCCTGTAAGAAATCCTCACTTCCTCAGGAGTCAGAGTAGGTATGACTCAGACAGAAAGCCATAAAGTTCTACGTTTTGTATCCTAAAGGAATCTTTGAACTCACTTGTTTAACTTCTCTTACATTTTAGTCAGCAAAACAGAGGTTTATAGACTTGCTCCATTTTTCACAGCCTGTTGGTGGAACTGTCTAGCTCTAGAATTCGGGTCTTCTCTTTGTCCTCTGTTGGTCTTGCGTTGTCTGTTTTGCCCAAAATCTTTCTAGCCAAGCACTGTGTTCAGTGATATGTTGATAAACTGGCTCTCTCTTAAAAAAAAAAAAAAAAAAACAAAAACCTCTCTGATTTGTAGTGTTTATAGATTTCCATGGTATAAATACTTCCACCATGGCCAATTTCAAGCTGCCAACAATCTAACAACCAGCTTTCAAAATTCTAGAAACTTAACGATTGGCTCCAGCACACGGCTGATTGTATTCTCCTGCCTCTTCTTTTTAGGCATTGTTGGTGGCATGTCAGTGACCAATGTCCTGTGAGGTAGGTAGACCCTGTGGTGATGAGAGAAAAAATAATGTGACTAAGAAAAGGGCCATTCATTGATTAGCTCAGTTAAAATAAGTCCAGCATTCCCTGGTTCTAATCTCTTCGTAAGACTCTGTAGTCTTCTTGAGTTAACATGTGATAATAAATACCGGAGGCTAAGGGTGCATGTTTCTTTTGGTTCTAAAGCATGTTAGAACAGTCACGTTGTGGGACTTAGAATTTCCTATTCCTGAAGATTCTGCATCTTGAAAGAAAGTCCAGTGGAGGAGTGCAGAACATTTCCCATCCATCTCATCGTTTATTTATATTTGACTATCACCACTGCACCCAAACCCAATTTGGCACTCCTCCATCTAGCTATTTTGAGTTTAGAGACCGGAGGGGACAAGATATTGGGGACAATGTCATCAGAATCACAACTGCTTACAGAATAACAGATTCTAGAGCTGGGTTGACCCTGTAGGTAATCATCACTCATATACTATAGTTGAGGAATCTGAGAGACCGATGGAAACCTGAACATAACCACCGGGCTGTTGGGAGTCATCATTTGGGATTGTAACATATGATTCTTGATACCCCATTCAGTGTTCTTTCCATGACATCATTATGACTATTTGTTTTTTTCACCACATTCAGAGCATGGGAAGAAATATAGCATATGTCACTAGCCTCTGACTTCAGATGATAAATCTTGGATTTTCTATATGTCCTTTGTTCATACCAACAAGTGGGAAGTGAATAGAGTACTGATTTGGAGGACTGCCTAGGAGTCGTTTAACCTCCTGCCACTTGTGGTGCATAAGTTGTCAGTGAAAGGACTCGGAAGGTACTGGATGATGTGAAACTTGAAGCTTTTCAAAAGAATCATTAAAGGGTGTTTATATATTCAGAGTGAAATCTTCAGGATTAAGATAGAGAATACCCCAACTGTCTTGCCTTGAGAGGAAGACTTGGCTTTGTATGAGGATTCACTTAGATCCTTCAAGAAATTAAACACCTACAATGTGCCAGGCATGTGCTAGGCACTGGGAATACACAGATGAATAAAATAGCAACTTTGTTTTCTAGGAACATACAGCCTGAGGGAGAAGAGACGTGTCAATAAATAACTTGAGTATATCTTTCTAAGTGCAGCACATGCACAGAGCACGTGAAGGCAGAGGGTCCAGTTCAGTACAGGTTTTCATTTGGTAGCCTAGGCTTAGGAAGAAGAGCACTGATCAGGGAGTCCAACAATTAGGTTTTGGTCCCAGCACTGCACTGCCTGACTGACCTGGTATAAATCATTTAGCATCTTTCTCTCAATGTTAGCAAAAGGAAGAGTCTTGGTGACCTCCTAAAAGGTTCTTGGGAGGATTAAACAAATGTCTATGCAAGTGTTTTGAAAGTATTGTCTGTCACATAAATGCAAGTATATTATTTTCATTTTGGAAACAGGTAATGTTTTTTTTTTTTTGACCAGAAAGCTCATACTCTTTGACTCAGCTCTCCATATAAGCATTCGTTATAAAATATTTATTGAGCACCCTCTTGGTGCTAGACATACTTCCAGGTCCTGGGCTACACCAGTGAATAAAACAGACTGGATCCTTGCTTTTGGAGCTTATATTCTAGAGGCAAAAGACAGAAAATCAACAGAGAAGAAGAAGATCAGATAGTAGTTCAAGCAAGTACAATGCAGATAATAAAAACAGAGTAATATGATAAGAATGATTGGGTAGACTTTATATTAGAGATCAGGAAAGACCATTCTGAAAGGTGACTATTTTTTCTATTTTATTTTTTATTGAGATTATGATAGTTTACAACCTTGTGAAATTTCAGTTGTACCTTATTATTTGTCACTCATATTATAGGTGGACCACTTCACCCTTTGTCCTACCTCCCACCCCCCCTTTCCCCTGGTAACCACTAATCTTTTACCTTTGTCCACATGTTTAACTTCCACATATGAGTGGAGTCATACAGAGATTGTCTTTGTTTATCTGGCTTATTTCACTTAACATAATACCCTCAAGGTCCATCCATGTTGTTGTGAATGGGACAATTTTATCCTTTTTCATGGCTGAGTAGTATTCCATTGTGTATATGTATATATATATATGTGTGTGTGTGTGTGCGTGTGTGTGTGTATACACCATATCTTCTTTATCCAATCATCAGTTGATGGGCAATTAAGTTTCTTCCATGTGTTGGCTATTGTGAATAACACTGCAGTAAACATAGGAGTGAATGGGTCTCTTTGAATTGCTGATTTCAAGTTATTTGGGTAGATACCTAGTAGTGGGGTGGTTGGCTCATATGGTATTTCTATTTTTAAATTTTTGAGAAATCTCCATACTGTTTTCCATAGTGGCTGCACCAGTTTTCATTTCCACCAGCAGTGTATGAGGGTTCCTTTTTCTACACAACCTCTCCAACATTTGTTATTTTTTGTTTTGGCTATTTTAGCCATTCTAATGGGTGTAAGGTGATATCTTAGTGTAGTTTTGATTTGCATTTCGCTGATGATCAGTGATGATGAGCATCTTTTCACGTGCCTATTGGCCATCCATATATCTTCTTTGGAGAAGTGTCTGTTCATATCCCCTGCCTATTTTTTGATTAGGTTGTTTGATTTTTTGTTGTTGTGTTGTGTGAGTTCTTTATATATTATGGAGATTAGCCCAATGTCAGATATATGCAAATATTTTTTCACAGTTGGCGCATTGTGTTTTTGTTTCAATCCTGTTTTCCCTTGCCTTGTAGAAGCTCTTGAAAGGTGACTTTTAAGCTGAGTGACAAGAAGGAACAAGCCTTGCAGATATCAGAGATAGGAGCTTTCTAGGCAGACGAAACAGTTCCAGCATAAGCTCTAGGCAGAAGTGAACTTGCAAGTTTCAGGCACAGAAAGAGGGGCAGTGTGGCGAGAGCACTATGGATAAGGGCAAGTAGGATGTGATGGGGGTCAGAGAAATGGGCAGGTTGGATCACAGAGCACTTTATCAGCCAGTGGGAGGAATTTTGGTTTTATTCGCAGTGCAGGGGAGACCAGTGAAGGGTTTTAAACAGCAGAGTAAGAAGATTGTTTTGTCTGCTGGTGGAGAATGAGTTGTAGATCAAAGTCTTGTAGCAGAGAAGGTAAGAGAGAATATGGGCTTATAGCAGAGAAGTTGATAGGAATAGAATGTATATATGGTGTTATTGAAGATACTATCAACAGAATTTCCTCGTGGCTCAGATATTGGTGTGGGAAAGAGAAGAATCAGAGATGACTCCTTAATTTTTGACCAGAGCAATTCAAATTACTGAGGGAGGAGTAATTGTGGGGAATGAGGAAGAAGAGAAGAGGCAGTTAAGAATTTTTCTGTCCCTGTCAAATTTGACATGCCTATTAGACATCCAGGTGGAGATGTCAAGAAGGAAGTGTGGTCCTTGAATCTAGAGTCTAGAAATCATTGAAAAATAGATGGAGCTGGAGAAGTGCAACCCCGTACTATCTTGAAGGGGTTTAGCATGGAGGCTGGGCAGAGGGGAGAAGGAGTCACAGAAGTCTGAGAAAGAGTGGTCGAGAAAGAAAACCATGAGAATGAGGTGTCCTGGAAGCTGTGAGGAGAAACTAGGGAATGATCAAGTGGGAGGGAAGTAATCAACAGCGTCAGTTAGAGTTGAGAGGTCAAGTACTGTAAGAGCAGAGAAGTGACAGTTGGGCTTAGCAACATGGTAAGGGGGGTCATTGGTGTCTTGACAAGATTGGGGGGGATAGAAGTTGGAAGGAAGTGAGTTGGGGAGAAAATGTGAGTGAGAAAGTGGCTATTTTGGCTGCAGACCATTCCCTCAAGAAGTTTGCTGTGAAGGGGCGTAAAGCAATGGAGTAGTGCCTAGAGGACATTCGGAATAAAGCGAAAGCATTTTTGTGTTTTGTGTTAATAGATGTGACCTAGTAAACATTGTCCAGGTGACGTTGGTGATGCAGGAGAGAGGATAATGGCAGGAGATAAATCCTGGAGAAGATGAGAGCAGATGCAATTTAGAGCACAAGTCAGTGGCTTAGACTTTAGCAGGAGCAGAGGTACTTGATCCAGAAGGGCAGAAGGGAATGTAGAGAAGATGTGTCTAGAGGCAGGTGAGTGGTAGATCTGGCAGTGAAAAGGTGAGTCTCTTTGCTTGTGTTTTTTTTGCATTGGAAGGCAGTAGGGAGGCAGAGGAGAGAGGTAAACACGTGACACAGTTACCCAGGGAAATGAGAGAGTACGTATATCAGAGCAGTGTAACAAGGTTGCCTGGCAGTGTTGAGTTCCGTACAAGATTTGTGGTCACGAGTCTAAAGTAAGACCAGTGAGCATCCTTGTGTTTGGTTTTCTTTTATTTCCACCAGCCAGGCTGCGAGGGTGTTGTAAGTAGGTAGCTAGGTTTAACTACTGCTGAGCTTTGCCATGAGAGTACAGCAGACGGGGAGAAGGAAGATGGAGTTAGAGGGTAAGTGTAAGAATAGATCAAGGAAGCTATTGGGATAAAGAAGATATGGATGACTTGGGGTGATTGACAGAGAAAGTGAATTGGAGGGCTTGAGATGGAAGGATTTCTGGAGTGAGGACACTGGAGCTGGTGAGCTGGAAGATCAGGAGGTGTTTGAATACAGAAATATGCCAAAAGACGGGAAACAGTTTCCAAGATGATGAAATGAAAATCTCAGGAGTAAAAATCACTTTGGGGTTTGATGCAAGTATTTAGAGTGTTTCTCCACGATAAAAGAAAGTGTCAATACATTCTCAAGTTATAAACTTTTGACTAGGAGAGGCATTAGAAGGCCCTCCAAACCTTCCTGGCTGGTCTGGAGAGGTTTATTGGGTGTTGGGAAATGAGAACATCACTTTCTTCTACTAAAAGACTTTGAAAAATCTCTTTATTCCTAAATAACCCTGGGAGACATGGCACAAAGAAGCGTGACTAATACTTTGGGCAAGGGACTAAACATTCATGGGGAGAGTCATAGGGAGAATTATGCTTTTTAACTATAAAAGTTAGTAGAACGGGACTCATCGCCAGCCTCCAGTTCCAGTACCATGTGTCTCCTTACCAGTAAGAATGATTTAAAAAATCAGCTTCGTCCAATGTGGACACTACGAGTTGCTACAGACACTTCAGCTGTAAGGAAGCTGTTTGTTGTGTGGATTCAAACAGAAAACTTTCTCCTGGAACTTAACTGCATGTAGTGCAGTGGTTAGCCAGCCACAGCCAGTGAGTAGTTCTGTTGTATATTATTAAAACGAAGCGTCACTTAAAGCATTGATCTCAGGTGAATATGAGGCCTAAACCACATTCATGTAACATAATTTGAAAAGAAATTGTGGATGCTCTGGAACATGTTGACAGTGTGGTGGTGAAGTAGACAACATGTTTGATATACAGCCTGAGTGAAACCTTGAGAAAGTGTCTGGCTTACAATCTGGCTACATATATTAAGCTGGGAGACAGACATGTTTCTATTTTTTGTTTTTTAAATTTCCTTCAAAAGATCTGAGGCCCCATTACATTTTGTCATTCTTCTTCCCTGTGTGTTTCCTTACACCTACTGATCTTATGGCTATCTTATGGTTATCTTATCTTCCCTGCAGAGAATGAATTTTCCAGAATGTTGTGCTTCATTTCCTTGAGAGCTTTTCAGCTGTAGAGTTTTTTCTCTGACAAGAGATAGCTGTGAAACTTCAGGGAAGTGACTCAGTCTCCTAAAATAAATCATGGAAGTTGCCGAGGACTTTGTAATCAAGTCACATTTTGCAGAAATGAGCTACATAGTATAAATGTCTTTTTGAAAGGACGTTTTAAAAATTATGGCATCTTGAAGATCTGAAGGTTTGCATTTACTGAATCCTTTTCACATGATGAGATGAACTTTTAATGGCAGAGTCTACCTTTCCTGGGAAGTCTTTTTAACAGTCTATTTGTATACCCACGTTTATGTGAAAAGCAGAAACATTTAGTGATCTGTTGCTTTATTAGGATGATCATGTTCCCTAAAACCTGTCTATTAAACACTTTCTTGCACATTACGTCAACTGTCAAACAAAGAGTCAAATACAACATTGAGTTGAGCGTCACTTTGGTAGCCTGTGGCTATTCGGTACTTCAGGCTCGCCCTTTGACCAGGTTCTGCCCTGCCCAGCACAGTTACAACCAACCGGTCATCAGTTGGGGAGAGCCACAGAAGGATAAAAACCCCAAGGCAAAGAGGTCCATTTGTTAGCTAATTCTTGCTCTATTTGGTTGACAAATACTTAAGTTTCTTTCATAAGTACGTATTTGGTCTCCCAAATTAAATTGTTGGCCATAGATGTTTTGTTTGCTCACTTACAGTTTGTTTTTTGGAGGGGTTCTGAGCTCTTGTCAAAGGCCCACTGCAGTGACTTGTATTAGGTGCATGAAAAACACATCACTGGCTGTGCTGCATTATTCATTCTGAAAAAAACGCTGTTAATGGAATGACAGAGAAACGTTCTGGAGCATTGTATCTCTGTGGGGGACTGAATAATCAAAGCAAAAGTGGCCGAAGTAACCCACGATGTGGAGAGGCACTGGGTACAACATTTATGGCTAAAAGTCTCTCACTTGGATTCTCACTTTGGACAACAGTTCCAAAGTATCTTTGACTAAGAATAAAAATTATACTGCCTGCAAACCCTCTCCCAAAAAACGAAATCCGAGGTCTGTTAAGTGGCCAGGTACAACGTAGCTGCTTGATGATTGAATTTTTGACTAAAGCTTGCATTTCTTTTTTTCTTTTAGTGAGTTAAGGTTATTATGGCAAGTTTCTCTCCTTGGGATGCCTAGTTACTGCTGGTCCTCCATCCGTCTGATGATCCTACAAACAGTAGCCATCCCATGATTCAATGTTTTAACTTATCTGGGAAATTTTGTTTTCTATTGGAAATCATATTGATGAATTAATAAATTTCTCTCATTAATAAAACTTTTTCTCTAAGATGATAAAGGGAAGCTCTTTAAATGTTCATATTTCGTTTTAAAACATCTGTGGATGTATATTCATATTTGTGTGTATAAAACCTCTATGAAAGGTATATTGTTACCTGATGTGATAATTTGAAATATTTGGTAAGAGGAAGGGATGATTCATATTTTTAGAGGTAGAGTTTTTAAAGAAGAATTTTATTTAAAAATTGCTACAAGAGTATTATATTTTTTTGTAAAATTTTGAGCAATATGAGTTGTTTCTTTTTTTCCACTAAAGGTAAGAAGTATTAATGAGGGACTATATATAATAATACGCATACATAAACACACTTGCACAAATAAACTTTTAAACAAAAAAATGTATCATGCTAGACGTATTCTTCTGTAAATTGCTTTTGTTTTCTCTTTGTAGTACATCTTGGACATCCATCTGTCTTAATATTTATTGTTTTAACTTTTTTATAATATTCCCTAATATGCTTGCGCCATAATTCGTTTAAACATGACCCTACTGATAGTTATTTGGGTTGATGCCAAAATTTGATATTACAATTAGTGCTGCAGTAAACATTCATACACTTACATTTTTGAACATTTGTGTTAATATTTCTAAAAATTTAATTTCTAGGCATGGAACTGCTGAGGCAAAGAATGTGCACATTTAACTTGAGTGATACGGCTAAGTATCCCTCTAGAAATGTTCTATCAATTTAAAAGCCTATTATTAAGCATGAAACCAAATTAGAAATTGCTCAAATGATAGAGATTACAAGTCTGCTGAATGATTAGGACATACATCACAGATGAAGTGGTATACCTTTTTAGATTTCATGGAAATTTAAAAATTGTATTTTAAGTAGACTCAAGTTGAATATAAGAATAGGAAATTGTTTTAAACTTCGTATTTTGCATTTTCTGAGAATGCAGGTTAGTGGCACAGAGAGAGGGCAAAGAATCACCATTTGGCCTTGGAAGGGGCGGTGAGTGAAATGCATCTGTCAGGAAGATGCTATCTGGAACAAGATGGTATTTAGTTAGGTTTTCATGATTTTTAAGTAAACTAACAGTGACTGGGATTCCGTCCAAGAAGGTCTTTGTGCTGGGACAATGCATATCTTTAGGCTCTGGAATGGAAGTAGAATAACAAAATTTCCTGTGCATATTTGGTTTATAAAAATAACCTCTTTGAAAGCACATTTTCAAGTTTCAAGTATCCCGTGCTTCTGAACTATTTCTAGGCTATCCTGTTTCAGTCAAAGGGCTTGATTTTAATACAATACACAAGCTTATCTTTTCACTCAAGAGCAGAATGCTATATCTTTTCCAGAGGTATGCAGGCATTAGTCATATACCCTACTCTCCTTCCCCCCAACACGAAATCCTTCCTCTGTCTGTCCCACTTCCTTGCTGATGTATGCAACGGGAGGATGCAGTTTCTCTGCAACGTTGGCAGTTATAATTAGGCTATCCCTTTTGGAAAGGCCTCAAGAAACCCATAGTGGAGGTTCCAAAGGCACCGAACACTATTCACTGTGATTAGAAAAATTGTTGAAAATTTGAGATTTGGTTCTTGGATGTATGGATAATGCTCCTGAAGAACTGGCCTGGGGGAGGGAGCCAGTTAATTTCATGTAAGATAAATTCTCCTTGCTTACAGATTCTAGCATAGTTTATTATTGTAGGGCCTACTCTGTTATTAGTTACTCTTGTAATTCAATTACGTACAATATAATTGTTGAGTACTACTCTATTAGGACCTTCTCGAGGAGTTTGTTTAAATCCAGAGGACCCTCTCTTGTGCTGAAAACTTGCCAGCTTCCAATGCTGCTATTCTCTTGCCTAGAAAACATCAGTAGACACAGCAGTGAAAAACTGTCGAACCGTTTGTTTAAAGATGTGTTAATATTTGTTTATAATTTGAAGTATTCTCTTGAAAACTAGTTTGGCCTCCAAGTCCAAGCACCCATCAGTCCTTCTTAGGAGACTGTGTGGTTAGAGCGCCAGCATTGGGGTTCAGTAGGCCTGGGTTTGAATCTTACCTTTGTCACCTACTAGTGGCTTACACTTGGGCAAGGTACGTAAATTTACAGTTTTGTCGTCTGTCAAATGGGCACCATAACTCCTGTGGGACTGGAGAAAGAAATGAATAAATGTTTGTGAAGTGTATAGCGCCATATTTGACCTGGAGGAAGATCTTGATCCTGAGTCGCTGTTCTTGTAGTTGTCACTTCCTTCTCCGTTTTGTGGAAACTTAGACTTGTACTTCCCAGAATTTTGCCTCAGAGTTCCCACTGCAGACAGTGGTGAACAGGTATTGGTCTCTGGAAGTTTAAGCCAAAGTAGTCTGCTACCAGAATAGAATTATTTGAAATCTTGTTTTATCTCAAGCTCTTGGTAATGTAAGTGTGCTTTCACATAGAAATGCTTTTTTGGGATTACTAGTTAGATTACTTAATGTTACTCCCCTTTCTTCTTTAAATCTTTAAAAGAAATTAACCTCCAAAAAATACGCTTAGTGTTTGTACTGGGACCAGGGTGGCCCCTGGCACACCAGTGTGTTCTTCTGGAGTATGCATACCCAACTGGAGAACCATGGCCAGTGGCTGAGGTCCACAACCACAGCCCCGGGAACAGTAGAGAGGGACTCTAGGACTATCAAGGGCTGTATGCAGTTGTCATTTTGAGATTAAGAATGAATTTTTTGGCCAATACATCATCACTAATTGAAACAAAATCATGTAATAACATTGGATTGTAAACATACGTTGGTTTGGAAGCCATACTTCTATCGCTATTTTAAAAATTTGTTTCTCCTCAGAATTGTTGAGCGCCTGAATCTGTAGAATACTAGGAACCTTTTACTCTCACTGTGGAAACAAAATTTGGGGATACAAGATATCCAGAGAGTCATAGCTGCATACAGCGACATATGATGAAAAATGAGTGGTGTGGTTAGTAAATGACATTTTCTTTTTTTTAAAAGATTTTATTTTTTCCTTTTTCTCCCCAAAGGCCCCTGGTACATAGTTGTACATTCTTTGTTGTGGGTCCTTCTAGTTGTGGCATGTGGGACACCGCCTCAACGTGGCTTGATGAGCAGAGCCATGTCCGCGCCCAGGACTCGAACCAACAAAACACTGGGCCGCCTGCAGCGGAGCACGCGAACTTAACCACTCGGCCACGGGGCCAGCCCCAGTAAATGACATATTTAAGAGAGAAAGATTCTGCTTTGGACTGAAAGCCAGAGGTGGCTTCGTAGACATTCATAAAGGACTTAAGAGTTTGAAGAACAGGTGGGATTTGGTTGGTTGGAAAAGAAGCTATTGTAGGGGTATTTCTTCTCTTCCCTTCTCATAACCAAGCTGTTTCTAAGTCTTAACTGCTACATCCTCTACCAACACCCAATTTATTAAAACCTATAGCAATATCTCTTGCTTTCACAAAGACCTACAATAATTACACAACATCTCCCCAGCTGAAATTGTTTATTTAAACTGTCACGTTTTGCTATAGATATCCCTGTTTCTCTGCATGCGTAATTAAATTATTTTTCCCCACTGACTTGGCCATGTTGTTTTGTTTTCAAAACCCGTAAGTTGATCATTAGCCTTCCTTGTCAAATTCAGTCCTCCTCATCCAGCTGAGACTGTTTCCAGACCAATGTGTCCTCTCTCATTTCTTACATGGACACATTCAGACTTTCCAGGCCATTTTATCCTCCTCTCTCCCTGCCGACCACCCCTTTCACCCCAACCTTTTTTCCTTCTTTGCCTTCTTCCCTCCCCTTTGCTGTCCTGAAACAACCTTCCCTTTCTTAAGAACAGCTCCACTTCCTGCTCATGTATCTCAGGAAGGACATGCTTTCTGCGGGGCTGTCCAAGCTTTGTGGAACCTAGCCCTTACTATTATCCGGCTCACCCTGTCTCCAGTGAGCCCTTCTGTGAACATTTTGGGTGCAGGTGAGAAGGATGCGGCAAGTGAATCAGTGGTATTGGGGCATTCTGTTGAGTTTTAAAGGGCTTGGCATCAGAAGCATTTGAAAAACAATGTCTTGGCGTGTATGAAAGGAAGTGATAGCTAAACGCGTCAGTGAAGACCCATAACCCAAAGAATTTAACTACTTCCAAGGGAAGACTGATTGTGGCAAGTTGAGCACCTTAATAAAAATGGGAAAGGTGCCTTGAGTGTTTGCAGCTGATGATGCTCTCTGCCATTTGCTGGGAGATGAAGGGGGTTCTGTCACGATTACCTGTGAAGTTATGCAGAGAGCTAGCAAACCTGTTGAGCATAAACATAATACGTTCTTTAAAAAATAATAGAAAGAAACCACAAAAACCAAACTCACTTACGTCTTCACTATCCACTGCCTCCCAACCCACCAAAGGATTTAAGATTTGACAAATCCAGGTCCCTAGAGGCTGCCTGGGAGGAGTTTGTGTGTATAGATGAGGTCATGGAGATGACGTGAATGGGGTAGGGACAGTGGCCCCAGGATGTGAACGTCAGTAAGCTTTTGGGGAGGTGAGTGAAAGGCTTACTTTCTGAAGAAGTGATATTTCTCTGGTACCTGCATTTTGCTAGGCACTACCTATGGATGCCCTCGTTTGTTCTTCTGGAGCCGGAAGCAGGACACAGTGTCTTTCCTCTGTCATGCCTAATTGGATAAACAGCTCCCATTCTTCCATATGTGGAAGACTTCACAAAGGCAGTTTTTTTGAGTTGGAATATATGCAATCCTAGGCCTCCGTTATATCCGCAAGACAATTTGCTGGAACTGGCAGGGACGTGGCCACCGTCCCACCTAAGCGCTTTACTCATTCTTGTTCCCTCCCTGACCTCTGTGAACATTTCAGCTTTATCACCACCACTGAGAAAATGCCTGGAGGCAAGTCTCTGTGTATATAAGGGCGTTAATTTGAGGAGTATTTCTCCAAAAGGAGACGCAATAAGGATACTTTTATAGCTTATGTTGAGCATTTAAAAATTGTTCTTTTTAAAAGGTAGAAACAGTCTTATACATTGCAACCAGAAATGTATAAGAATGCCTGTTTTTGCTTGTTTATTTTTATATCTTTTACTAGATATGCAGAGAATCTTTAAAAACGGCATTTAAAAATTATTTTATTTTATTGAGGCCATATTGGTTTATAACATTATATAAATTTCAGGTGTATGTCGTTAGATTTCGATTTCTGCGTAGACTACATGAGGGCATTTTTGAACTCTTCTCTGTATGATAATTTGCTGTCTGTTTTTGGTTCTGTGTGTATTTTCATTCATCCCTTTGATGAAAGAGATGTAAATCATTTTGTAGAAATAGATCACTTTGATGTAAAGAGACCCTGGGAATTGACCATCTGTGTTTATCTAAACACTCTCTCTGTAGTTTGAATTATAAACTTCTCAATTACTTTTATGCTATTGCTTTTCCTTGTATATTTTTATTGCATTTAGACATGTGACCCCCGCCCCCATTCTCTATCCCCAGCCCTGGCAGCCAACATTCTACTGTCTGTCTCTATGAATTTGACTACTTTTAGGTAGCTCATTTAAGTGGACTCTTACAAAATTTGTCCTCAAGTTTCATCTATCTTGTAGCATATGTTAGAATTCTCTTCCTTTTTAAGGCTGAATGATATTCCATTGTATGTATAGAACACATTTTGCTTCTCCATGCATCCATCCATGAACACTGGGTTTGTTCCACCTTTTGGCTATTGTGAATAATGCTGCTATGAACACAGATATACAAATACCTGTTTAAGTCCCTTTTCAATTCTTTGGGTACAAACGCAGAAGTGGAATTGCTGAATCATGTGGTAATTCAATGTTTGATTTTTGGAGGAATCACCATACCGTTTTCCATAGCAGCTGCACTGATTTTCATTGCCACCAGCAATGCACAAGAGTCCCAATTTTTCCCCTCCTCACCAACAGTCATATTTTGTTTTCTTTATAATAGCCATCCTAATGGGTGTGGAGTGGTATCTCATTGTGGTTTTGATTTTCATTTCCCTAGTGTTTAGTGATGTTTAGCATCTTTTTATGTGCTTATTGCCCATTTGTATATCTTTGTTAGAGAAATGTCTATTCGAGTCCTTTGTCCATTTTTTAACCAGGTGGGTTTTTTTTGTTTTTGCTGTTCAGTTGTACAGGTTCTTTATGTATTCTGGATTTCAATCCTTTACAGATACAGGATTTGTAAATATCTTCTCCCATTCCGAGGGTAGTCATTCATTCTGTTGATAGTGTCCTTTAATGCATAAAAGTTTTTAATTTTGGTGAAATCCAACTTATCTATTTTTTCTTTTGTTGCTTGTGTTTTGGTGTTATATCCAAGAAATCATTGCCAAATCCAATATCATGATGTTTTCTCCTTAAAATTTTATAGTTTTAGCTCTTACATTTACATCTTTGATCCATTCTGATCATTGTTTATCATAGTATATGAGAAAGATACAGCTTCAGGGGCCGGCCCCATGGCCGAACTGTTAAGTTTGTGCTCTCTGCTTCGGTGGCCCAGGGTTTCGCCAGTTTGGATAATGGGTGCTGACCTAGCACCTCTCATCAAGCCATGCTGAGGTGGCGTCCTACATAGCAGAGCCAGAAGGACCTACAACTAGAAATTACGACTATGTACTGGGGGGCTTTGGGGAGAAGAAGAAGAAGAAGGGAAAAAAAAAGAAGATTGGCAACAGATGTTAGCTCAGGTGCCAATCTTTAAAAAAAAAAAAAGAAAAAAGATCCAGCTTCATTCTTTTGCATGTGGATATCCAGTTTTCTCAACACTTGTTTAAAATTCTGCCCTTTCTCTATTGAATGGCAAACATTTAAAAAAATAATATTTGCAAACCCATTGTTTTTTTCTCTCAGAGAGGCATTGTGGAATATTGGGTTTTGGAATCATACAAACCTGAATTTAGATGTAACTCTACTACTAACTAACTATATGATCTGGGTAAGTTAACTGACCCTTCTGAGCCAAGTTATTGGATGGATCATCCATCTGTCTGGCTTCTGATCAACTTCTAGATGGTCTGAACTCTGTATGGACTAAAGGGGTGGTGTTTATTGACTCACTGAATTTTACACCAGCCCCAAGTTCAAGCAAAGGGATGGACAAAGCATCTTATTCTCAAAGTCAAGATACAGCAGAATTTTGTTTCCCTTTATCTAATTGATTTGCCTTATATTTATGTAATGAGAGAAATAGAAAGCAAATTCCTTCTATCTTCACTCTTTTTATCTGTAATATTTTTTCTACAGTCATTTTCTGGGATCATAAAAGTTTTGTATGCAAAGAATGATGTTTCCATGTCTTCCTTTTCTCTATTTATTTACTGTTTTTTCAGTGTTGATTTCTATTGTTTTTGTATTTATTTAATGTTTTCCAGCAATATTTCTGAAACATATTGGTAACATTTGACATTTTTGTATTTTTTTTTTAAGGAGAATGATTCATGCTTTTTCATTACCTTCTCCTACTTCTGAGATTTATAAACTATTATTTTGATGTTTCGAAGATAGATATGTGTTACATTGCTCACAAAAACACTAGCAAATCTTTTCTTCTAAGTCCTTGACTTGAACATTTACTATTAAAAAGTAAATTTTGTTTATATAATAAATTTCCTTAAGCTTTTGTACATAGCATTTTAAATAATAAGTATAAAACTTAAAATCAGGGGCCAGCCCCGTGGCCTAGAGGTTAAGTTCGAGGGTTCCACTTCGGTGGCCCAGGGTTTCACTGGTTCAGATCCTGGGTGTGGACGTGGCACCGCTCATCAAGCCATGCTGAGGCAGTGTCCCACATGCCACAACTAGAAGAACCCACAGCTAAAAATACACAACTATGTACTGGGGGGCTTTGGGGAGACAAAGGAAAAATAAAATCTTTAAACAAAACCCAAAACTTAAAATCAAAGAACTGGAAGGCTCCTTAGCGATCAGACAGCCCTGGCACGGAAAATAGGTTTTATCTTACATGCCTGTTTGAGCTGATTAGTAGAAGTTACATAGAGTGCTGTTTAGTAAGATTGAAGCTTCATTCTGGAAAGAGCTGTATAATCCATTAGTGGTGTTTAGTGTGAGTAAGAGATGGAGAACAACATTATTCAATTTTTTTTTTGAAGATTGACACCTGAGCTAACATCTGTTGCCAATCTTTCTTTTCTTCTTCTTCTTCTCCTTCTCCCCCCTCCTCCCCCTCCCCCTTCCCCTTCCCACCTCCCCCCTCCCCCCCCCCCCCCAAAGCCCCCCAGTACATAGTTGTATATTCTAGTTGTGAGTGCCTCTGATTGTGCTATGTGGGACGCCGCCTCAGCATGGCCTGATGAGCGGTGCCATGTCCACGCCCAGGATCCGAACCAGCGAAACCCTGGGCCTCTGAAGCAGAGTGTGTGAACTTAACCACTTGGCCACAGGGCCGGCCCCCAACATTATTCAATTTTATTCTATTCCATTACCAATCTTAATATAATCTATTTTACAGGTTTAAAAAACTTAATCTAAAAGGAAAATGATTTGCACAAATTTATATAGGATATCTGTAGTGGGTTGAATGTTGTCCTCCCAAAAGTCTTGTCTACCTGGAACCTCAGAATGTGACTTTATTTGGAAATTGGATCTATGCAGATATAATTAGTTAAGATAAGGTCACACTGGATTAAGATGAGTCCTAAATCCAGTGACTGGTATCCTTAAAAAAAGAGGAGAGGACAAATAGAAAGACATAGAGAAGTCCAGGTGAGGACAGAGGCAGAGATTGGAGTGATGTAGCTACAAGCCAAGGAACACCAAGGATTGCCAGCAACGACCAGAAGCTAAGGAGAGACAAAGAAGGATTCGTCCCTGGAGCCTTTAGAGGGAGCATGACTGTGCCAACAGCTTGATTTCAGACTTCTGGCTTCTAGAACTCTGAGAGAATATATTTCTATTCTTTTAAGCCACTCAATTTGTGATATCTAGTTATGGCAGTCCTAGGAAACTACTAGACTATCTGGGACTAGAATACATAATACATCCTTATTCTGCTTTCAAAGAGTTAAGCACAGCACGAGAGAAAAAGCATAGAAGACCTAAATGTTGAAAAGTGGAAATTCTATAGATTACACTTGTTAAAATTTTCGGCGCCAGATGTTGAGATCTTAATCTAAATTATATATTCATAAGAACTAAATATTATAGTGAGAGCAATATCAATTCAGTACAAAAATGGAACAAGGAAGATCTTGATTGAGCGCTGTATCAGTCAGGGTCTGTGCAGGATGCAGGTAACCATCTCAATTTAGATAATTTGAGGAGCCTTTAATACACAGACTATTTACAAGGGTATGAGAAGGGCAAAGGAAAATCACAAGGGCTGATACATGGCTAGCAGCAGTGGTGTGGGGTACCATTACCACTCCTAGGCCTGAAGACGCAGGAAGAGGGGACAGTCGACTAGAACCTGGATGATAGAGAGCCAGGTGGAGAGGGTCACCTGGTAGGAGCTGTGTAACCTCCAGGGGAGCTGCATATTCAAGACTGGGAGTTTAATATCCTAACCTTACTCTTCTCCCTCCCTTCTATCACTTGCTATTGCTCCCTGTTGACTAAGCCCAGAGCAATCTTGAAGACAAAGGAACTGAAGGATACAGTCCATACAAATCAGTTTCCCAGGGCAGAGAACAGAATGGAGAAGTGTGCAGAGTGGATGGGGTGAGGGTGGGGCAAATGGAAGATATCCAGCCCACTGCCAATGAGTATAAGAATATCATGATGTAGAATTTCTTAGACAAGATATGAAGTTCAAGTCAGAAAATCCTCTTGTCTAGACATTTAGCCCATTCATCACACAAAAAAAAAATTTTTGCCTAGCATGAAGTCTTAATCTACTTATCGGTAAGTGTCTTGTTTCTTATGGTGATAAGGTCTGTAGAAGTGTGTATTTGTTTCCAGAACATTGAATGCATTGGCCCCAGCTGGCATTAAGTATGAAAGCATTGTGTTAATAAAAAACAACAAAGTTGAAGATGGCGTTATTTCCCCCAGGAGGCTGGAAGTGCAGTCACAATACTCTCTCTGCCACGTTGTGAATTAGTACAGTGTAATTTCTGTTTTACAGATGAGAAAAGTCAAGGACAGAAAAGACTAGTAATCTACCCGGGTCACTTCTAGTGATTTTAGTATTCCTGCAGGGACTTTTGCCGCTTAGTTTGAGAAGTGATCAGCCAGCTGCTGTGAAGTCATGATATCTGATAATTTGGGGTAGTACAAGGAGTACTGGCAAGAATGTAAAAATAATTCCCTCTGAGAAGTGAATTGTAAAGTCGACTTATTGAGTGTGCCAAGTAGCCTTAAAGAACTTGCACAGTTCTGACTTGAAATCCCTGAAGCAGCTGGTGAAGAGCATGGATTCCAAAACCTGGTGGCCTCAATTCAGATTTCACTTGGCCACTTTTTCCCTGTGACATTGGGTAAGCCACTTAACTTCTCTGAGCCTCAAGTACCTCAGGAATAAAGTTATGTTGGAATAGAGTCTACCTCATGCAGTGGTAGGGAAAATTAAAAGAGTTAATGAATATAAAGCACTTCATACAATACCTGACATCAAAGAAATACTGAATAAGTGTTAACTGTTATTAGGCCAAGCCCTGGCTGTAACAGACTTAACATTTTGAAATGTCCAAAGAGGTTTTCAGAAGGGGCCTTGGCTAGCTGTAGAAGCTTAGAGCGAGCAGTGTGGTCCTTGGCAATGTCCAGCTAATCACTGTCCAGGGAGAGGTCTGCCCAACGATAAGGTCTGTGTGGTCCCAAGGGCCAGAGGGGCATGTGTCAAATGGCATTAGCCAGAGGCCTTTAAACATCTGAAGTCACTCCCCTACTTCTGATTTCTTGCTACCAAGTAAACTTGTGATGATAATTTGGCTTTCTGTGTAGTTTTCCTAGAAGGCAAGAGGATGGAAGAATTAGGCCCCCTTCAAAGTCATCAACTTAGTCTGCCTCTGATTCTGCCCAACTCTGGGGGCCTGACAAGAGCGAACCTCTTGCAGAGCCAGGAGGCAGATCTCTAATATTGGGGATCTCACCAAGTCGCAGTCTCCCAAACCACATTCCCCAGGCTGTTTGTAGTATTCATTGATAAAGCTTCCCTGGTCGGATCAGTTTCAGACACCATAGGAGTCCAAAGGCTTCTGGGAGCTTTTATATTTGCTAATGCATGTTGTGAGCCTCTAAGAGGGGTATAGTGTCCACCACATTCTCCTCTTATTTGACCAGGAGCCGCTTTTCCTCATAACTTCTCAAAACGCTAAGATTTCTCAAAACACACTAGAAAATGCTGTACTCCTAGGGAACCATCTCTCTGTAAGGCTGCTTGGTAGCACATCCATTTGCCTGCAGCAACCAGTTCCCCAATACGACAATTACTTTCATGCATGGAATATCGTTCAATTAATGACATGAGGTCGCTGTGCCATATGGAGAGAGAAACCAGACATGGGTGAAAAATTTGTCCTGAATGGTCCATAAAGTGACTAATCCATAACAGACTGCACTTCAATCACAACTCATTATACACTGATTTATTTATGCTTCAAATCCTGGGAACTGGTACTTTCCTGTCGCCTGTCAAGGGTCCCCCATAGAGAGGTCTGTACTTTCGTTCTGTGTTTCACAGGTGCTCCTCCTCGTGGCAGGAGCCACGCCCCCAGTGCCCGTCTTCCCTGCCAACAAAAGTAACTGACATAATAATCAGAAAGCAGCTCTTTGGACAGTGACTCTTGTGTCTGAGAAGTAGACATCAAGTAACCCTAATATTTTTCCTTCAGAACTGCCCAATATTTTGCTTTTGGTACCCAGAAAAATTTACCCCTTGTTTTATTTTTCTAGGTTTCCAGTCTTATCTATTGAAAATCAAACATATGATTAGATGCTGTACATACATTAAGGAAAAATAAAATAGGTGTAGTTTGAAGGCCCACAAGTAAACAGAAGGTTGTGTAGCATAGTAGTTAGACTCATGTACCTTCAAGCCAGATATCTGGATTGAATCCTGGCTCTGCTACTCGTCAGTTGCATGCCTGTGGGCATATTACATAATCTCTCTGCGCCTCAGTTTCACTATCTATAATACGGGAATAATAATAGCATTACCTCTTAGGGTTGCTGTTAAGATTAAATTAATTCGTATTTAGAAAACACTCAACATGACTGATAATACTATATAAAATGTTAAATACATATACCTAAAGAAGGTCATGAAAAAGCAAAAAATCAGTCTTTCGAAAATAACCTTTTTGTACAATTAGAGTAATAAAATTGTGTTTTAAGGAATGTGTTTGAATAACTCAGTGCTCCTAAACCCTGTTTAATTTAATTGAGGCAAATGAGGGCTTGGAATTTGATAAAAATTATCCACTGCTGCTACTCTTCAGTGAAATAAGCAAGTTGCCAAATGATGGTCCCACAGTCACAGCAAGGAAGACAAACAGTGTAGTGTGGCGTGTTCTTCTCTTAGCGTCACCTCACCGCACGCACCTCAGTGGTCTCTTCTCTACTACTGACTGAATGCTGAAATGGGGCCACAAGATCTCTATCCTGGGGGACGTGTGTGCATATTCTCAGGGGTGTGTTTTTTACAGTAAGTTTTAAGTTTTGTGTTTCTGTTCCAGGGATAATCTCTCCAAAGTATTTAAACATATTCTGACTCATTAAGATCATCAGTTTATAGCATTGGTGCTTACAATGTTGCTGTCACCAAGGAATACTGCTTTAATTGTCTGAGCTTAGGAGAAAAGGTAAAAGGTAGGTTTAATACGTAAATGATGTGCTTGTGCCAAGAAAGGGCCAAAAACAAAGATTTCACAGTAGTTTTAATAGAGAAAAATGAGAAGAACTGAGTCATCACCCAGCATCATACATTATATTTTTAAAATAACCTTTGCCGTTGGTAGCTGGTGTCGTAGTCTCATTATAGTTCCACAAAACACCATCACCAATGACGGTAAATAAGCATTGTTAATTAGGATTTTGTTTTCTAGTTTTGCTTGTGTTTAATGCATAATTTTTTTGTTTTATGAATTTGTTTAGTACTATTGATATTTAGTTATATATTTGTGTATATTAAATATTATAATAAAAATAACCTATCTATGCTAGGGATCATGCCAGAAATCTTTTTCCCCTTTATATAAGGAATTTATTCATTAGTCAAATTCAAAACACTGCCTAGGAAGGAGATGGTCTTGGCCCTGAGAGCTTCGTTTTGCTTAAAAGAGACTCAGGACACAAAATGTGGAGGAGATTTTTCCCACCTTTCCCTAACTTGCAGTGCTGGGTGCCCAGCTTACCAGCCTGGACAAACAAATGCTGTACATTTTCTATACAAATGCTGTAAATGGTGGCAGTGACAGGTAATTCAGACAGGTAGTCTGTTTCTTTATATTGCCCTCAGTTTCTCTGCTCCTTTTACGTCTTCAAATTTTCCCTTTATCTCCTTGCTGCTCCTCGAGCATTTTCTGGCAAGCTTCTGCCTTAGGGCCTTTGCACTGGTCATTCTCTGCCTAGGACACAGAGGCGACCTCTCACACCTCACTCCCTTCTTTGCTCAAGTGTCACCTTCTGAATGAAGCCTATTCTGCTTTTCTGCTCTCGAGCCCCTTACCCACCCTACTATTTTTCCCTGAACACTTATCACCTCCCAATATACTCTGTAATTTACCTGATATGTTTATTGTTTCTTGTCTATCTGCCCCTGCCATCTCCTGCTAGAATGTCAGCTCCATAAGGCCGGGAATGTTTTTGTTTGTTTATTTCACTAATGTGTACCAAGGGCTTAGAATTGACCTGGCACAAAGTAGTCACTCAATAAATAACTGCTGAATAAATTTGCATTCCACTTTCTCCTTAGTCCATTTCTTCAAGTCATAGCCTACATTTCTTCTTTCCCAACAGTTTTGAGGATGGGAGTGGAGGTGGCACATTGTATATCTTGGTACAAAGAAGTTCAGGATACACAGCTCTGCACTGTCCTGACATTTTTGACATTCAGTGAGGCATTTTACATTAGATGAAGTATATTTAATAGATATTTATAGATAGGCTTCTATCTATCCGGTTAGTTTCCTTTGGACTAGTTGAAATAACTAAGTAAGAGAACAGAACTCATCTCATACAGCAGTTATTTTAATCCAGCTAAGTTACATTCCAATAAAATACTCTGCGTTAGTATTGCACTTGACAGTTTGAAGAGCACTTTGGTAAAAGCGTCCTTGTATGTTCTTTTTCACAACTTTGACTAGACTGAACAGATATATTCAGTCCTCTTTCACTGGAGTTCCAGAGAAGTTAAAGAACTAGCACCAGATCACAAAAATGGGCTTCTAAAACCTGCAGCCTCAGTCTCGAGTCCTACCTCAGTGAGCAGAGCCCTGTTTTTGTAGCAGTTACGGCATCAGATTACAGGCTGTTAGTAGAGAGAGATGACTTGGGAAGGTGTTTTACAGGACGAAATTTCTCTCTAATGAGGCCATTATAAAAGATTTATTTTAATATTCCCATTTTCAGTGGTTTATTGAGTACTTTTCATTAAGTAACTATAGCTTTAATATTCTGATTAAGTAAATGGGCTGTTGTTTGTAAGGCAGAGAAAGCTTTTACATCTTAATGAGATTACATTGTGATGTATTGCCTGTGGGATACAGGAAAGAAACCATGCAGGAGGTGACTCAGGAGATTTATTGTAATGTCATGAAGTTATTGAGAAATGCGGAGAAGAATAAAATAGATTAAACACAGGTGTTCAGGACAAGTGACTAATATTTTATGAGGCATGCAAAAGAAATGAGTCAACTGGCAGCATAGCTTTTTTTTTTAAATTTTACTCAGGACATTGTAATAAGGACTGTAAAAAGTACTAGGGAGGGGTATCACAAGTGTTTTCATGATTTCACTGTGTAAATACCTATAAATTTTTATTCTCTCGTCTGCTTCCCTACAACCCTTATAAGTAACCCTTTTAATAACACTTCTGTTATGTGACTTGCCACGTTGTGATTTTTTTTAATGTAGCCATTGCCTCCTCTGGCCTGTGAGAGATGGGACCAAACCTTCATCATTTTGGTGTTCCTGGGATCCAGCATGTATTTGGCCATGGAAGGCCATGCACAGTGCATGTTCATTGTCAAGTGAATGAGTGAGCTTAATGAGCAGTCCTGGATGAGATTGTTGCTTTAAATAATCAGACCTTCAGTTGGGGAGATCCACATTTCATTTCTTTCTGGGTTTGCACAGATAGAATTAGGAAAAAGAACATCTGAATCTAGAGTGAGCAACACCAAGTTAATTGCTTTGCACGCGTTACCTCATCTAATCCTCAACAACCTGTGGAAGTTGTACAATTCCCATTCCCGTTTTAAAGATGAGGAATATGGAGCCTGGCCCCATGGCTGAGTGATTAAAGTTCCGTGTACTCCGCTTTGGCAGCCCGGGTTTGTGGGTTTCGATCCCAGGCACAGACCTACTCCACTCACTAGCCATTCTGTGGCAATGTCCCACATACAAAATAGAGGAAGACTGGCACAGATGTTAGCTCAGGGCTAATCTTCAAGCAAGAAAAGAGGAGGATTGACAGTGGATGTTAGCTCAGGGTGAATCTTCCTCAGCAAAAAAAGATGAGGAATATGGAGCCCAGAGGTATTAAATTATTTGTCCAAAGTCATACCAGTAATAATTGATAGAGTAGGGTTTGAACACAGGGAATATATTTAACCACTATGCTAAACTGCTTAACTTTTTTGCCATGAAGTAAAAGAAAATATAGTTTCCCTTTTCATTTATTAAAGATTTGAAGTGAGTGGTGTACACGCAGTGTGAAAGTTCACCATGGAACGATTTAGTTTGATTAGTTGAAATGTTCACCATCCTTTTTACTCCTCAGCTCACCTCAGTCTAACTTCCAGCTCCGACATTTGACTGTCACTGCCCCTACGAAGGTCACTAGGGACCTCATCATTGCTGAATGCAGTGGGCATTCTTCAGGCCTTATCCTCGAATCTTTCAGGGTTTGATGCTGTTGATCTTGTGCTTTCTTTTTTGAAAACGCATGTCTTTTGGCTCACATAAGGCCTTTCTCTCCTAGTTATTTGCCTATATTTGTTTCTGCTTTGTGCTTCCCCGTCTCTTGTTCCACTTTAAATATTGGTGTACCCCAGCCTTTTCTCTTATGTCATTTTCTTCTCAATTTCTTGGACCTCTCTGAGCAATTTCATCCATTCCCATGACTTCGGTTAACACCCATACACTTAAATCTCCAATCCTGATTGTTTCTGGGTGCCATTATTGTATTTCCAGTGTTGACTTGACATCTTTATCTGGATAGGCCCCAGACTCCTCAAGCTCATTATGCCCACACCGAACTTGACCACATCCTCTGTCCTGTAACCCATTCACCTCTTCTTTTCTCTATGTTACTGGCGGCAAATCAGAGATTTCAGACTTATTGTTAAATTTTTCTTTATCACGTCCACCCAGTTGGCCTGGTTAGTTTACCTCTTCAGCTTATCTCTTTCCCCCCCACTGGCTCTGATCTGTCCCCTACCTTTGGAGCCCACTTCTGACTAGTGTTCCTGCCGCCAGTCTCTTCCCGCTGCACTTCATCCTCCATACGGCCACCAGAATCAAGTGTCTCATAAAAAATAGAGTTTTATCCTTGATCATGAAAGTTAAGCTCAGTGAAAAACGTGGAAAATACAGGAAATAGAAAGAATAAAATAAAAATTTCTTGTAGTCCTGCTGCCATCTCCAATATAATTCTTACTAATATTGAAACCAATTACATCTTTAAAGTACAGTGTGATCATCTCAACTACCCTGGTTTAGAACCTTCACTGTGAAGCAAGACGGAAGTGCGGTTTCCTCTGGAGTCAGTTGCTGTAGATATGTTTTAAAGCCAGGCCATTTATAAATAAGGAAGGCAAAGTGGAGCGTCTCCTACTACCAGATGGAGAACACAATTCCCCATCACCTTGTACAGACTCTCACTGTATCCTTTCTGGGCTTCATCAACTTTCTCTTGACTACAGTGATTTGTAAAATTTGGACCCCTCTCTAGATTCTAATTTTATTTAAAAATAGTTGTGTTAAGGTAATTTTAATATTGAGTCTTTTGTCATATTTGAATACCCGTGTAACAAAGATCTTTTGTGATTTAAGTGATATTGTTATATGGCTCAAAACTTTCTTAAATGCAAAAAGGAATAGACTGAAAAGTCTCCTTTCAACCTCTCCTGCATTTCCAAATTTCTCTCTTTCCCTCCGACAGGTAACAGTGCTTATTAGTTTCAGGTTTGTTTTTCAGAGTTTATATGTATATGTAGTTTTTATAAGTAAATGCAAATATATATATTTTTTGTTTCCCCTCTTTTTGTATAAAAAGTAGCAAAATATATACCTTCTTCTGTACCTTGATTGCTTCACTTAATATATTTTTCAGATTTTTCCATGTCAGCACGTAGAAAGAGTCCCATTCTTATATGTTTGCATACTATTTTATTGTTGAAGTGTACCATAATTTATTAACTGGCATGCCTGATGGAGATTAACATTTTCTCCAATCTTCTCCTACTATAAACAAATAAAGCTATAATGAATATATATGTATATATACATATATATATAATCACTGCAATTATTCTTTTTTCAAGTGAGGTAAAATTCACATAGCATAAATTAACCATTTTAAAGTGTACGGTTCAGTGGCATTTAATACAGTTATAATTTTTCACAACCACCACCTATATCAGACTCCAAAATATTTTCATCGCCCTAAGAGAAACTCCATATCCATTAAGCCGTCACTTCCCAATACCCCTACCCCCAGTCCATAGCAACCACCACTTTGCTCTCTGTCTCTGTGACTTACCTAGTCTGGATATTTTATATAAATGAAATCATACAATATATGACCTTTTGTATGTGGCTTCTTTCACTTAGGATAATGTTTTTGAGGTTCCTCCACATGGCATGTATCAATACTTCATTTCTTTTTATGACTGAATGATATTCCATTGTATATATATATATATATATATATATATACCACATTTTCTTTATTTGTTCATCTGTTGGTGGATATTTGGGTTATTTCAACATTTGGGCTTCTGCGAATAATGCTACTATGAGCATTCATATACAATTATTTGTTTGAATACCTGTTTTCAATTCTTTGGATATGTACACCTATACATGAAATTGCTCAGTCTTATGGTATTTCTTTATTTAACTTTTTGAGGAACCTCCAAACTTTTCCACAGCAAATTCACCATTTTACATTCCCACCACTAATGTGTGAGGGCCAATGTCTCCACGTCCTTGTCAACACTTGTTATTTTTATAGTCTTCCTCGTAGGTGTGAAGTGATCTCACTGTGGTTTTGGTTTGCATTTTCCTAATGACTAATGATGTTGAGCATCTTTTCATGTGCTTCTTGGCCAATTATATGTCTTCTCTGGAGAAATGTCTATTCAAGTCTTTGGCCCATTTTTTAAATTGGATTGTTTGTCTTTTTGTAGTTGAATTGTAAGAGTTCTTTATATATTCTGGATACTGGACTCTTAACATATATGCGATTTGCAGTTATTTTCTCTCATTCTGTAGGTTGTCTTTTCCCTTGCTTGATGGTCCTTTGAAGCACAAAAGTTTTTAATTTTGATGAAGTTCAACTTACTATTTTTTTCCTTTGTTGCTTGTGCTTTTGTTGCCATAACTAAGATTCTCTTCTCAAATCCAAGGTCATGAGGATTTACTCCTATGTTTTCTTCTAAGAGTTTCATATTTTTTGCTCTTACATTTACATCATTGATCCATGTTTGAGTTAATTTTTGTATATATGGTGTGAGGTAGTGTTCTGACTTCATTCTTTTGCATATGGAAATCCAATTATGCCAAAACCATTTGTTGAAGAGACTCTTCTTTCCCCATTGGAAAGTCTTGGCACTCTTATTGAAGATCAGTTGACCATGAATGTATTGGCTTATTTCTGTACTCTCAATTCTGTTCTGTTGGTCTGTATGTCTATCCTGTGCCACTACCACACTCTTTTGATTGCTGTAATTTTGTAGTAAGTTTTCTAATCAGGAAATATGAGCCCTCTAACTTTGTTCTTTTTCAAGATTGTTTTGGCTATTTGGGGCCCCTTGCAATTCCAAATGAATTTGACAGTCACCTTTTCTATTTCTTCAAAAGAAGGCCATTGGAATTTTGATAGGGGTTGCGTTGAATCTGTAGATTGCTTAGTATTGATATCTTAAAAATATTAAGTTTTCAACCCATGAACACAGGATGTCTTTCCATTTACTTAGGTCTTCTTTAATTTCTTTCAGCAATGTTTTACAGATTTCTGTGTACAAATCATTCACCTGCCTGGTTAAATTTATTCCTAAAAATTTTATTCGTTTAGGTACTATTATAAATAGAATTGCTTTCTTAATTTCCTTTTGGGGTGTTTATTTCTAGTGTGTAGAAATACAACTGATTTTTGCATTCTGCAACTTTGCTGAATTCATTTATTAGCTCTCATAGATTTTTGTGGATTCTTGAGAATTTTCTATATGAGATCATGTCATCTGTGAATAGAGATAGTTTTACTTCTTTTTCAATTTGGATGCCTTTTCTTGCTCTTTCTTGCCTGATTGCTCTGGCTAAAACTTCCAGTACAATGCTGAAAAAAACGGAAGTGGCAAAAGTGAACATCTCTGTCTTATTCCTGATCTTAGGGAGAAGGCTTTCCGTCTTTCACCATTGAGTGTGATGTTAGTTGTGGGTTTTTCTTAAATGCCCTTCTATTCCTAGTTTGTTAAGGATTTTTATCATAAGGGTGTTGCATTGTTTCAAATGTTTTTGTCTGCATCAATTGAGATGATCATGTCCCCCCGCCCCCCCTTCATTCTGTTTCTGTGATGATTACATTGGTTGATTTTTGTGTGTTAAACCACCTTGGCGTTCCTGGGATGAATCCCACTTGATCATGGTATATTATCCTTTTAATATGCTTCTGGGTGCAGTTTGTGATGTAATTACTTTTATGGCACATATAGGTAGTCCTTTGGGAATGTGATGAATGCTATGGGCCCTCTCTACAGAAAAAAATGAAATATATACATACACAACAAAGTCTGCCTGCCATTTCATGGATTTCACCATCCTCAAAAGTCCACCGTTAAGGATCCAAGAACTTGAGGCTAAGAAGGGCTTTTTAAGGTTATAAAGCAAGATTGCTGCTAACCATAAATGGGAATATTGTGGTTCATCCATTTGCTTCCTTTTTTTTTTAAGATTTTATTTTTCTTTCTTCTCCCCAAAGAACCCCGGTACATAGTTGTATATTTTTAGTTGTGGGTCCTTCTAGTTGTGGCCTGTGGGATGCTGCCTCAGCATGGCTTGATGAATGGTGCCATGTCTGCGCCCAGGATCTGAACCGGCAAAACCCTGGACCACCGAAGCGGAGTGTGCGAACTTAACCACTCGGCCACGGGGCCAGCCCCATTTGCTTCTATTTAATCTTAACTTTCAAGGGACTTTATTGTTAATATTATATTTAATTTTATTTCAATTTGAGCTGGTTAAAAAACTATCAGCCATGTCTTGCATTAGATGGTACACTTCCTGGCAGTTTAGGAAAGCTCACTTCTTTATATCACACTAAGCTTCCAAATCATGGTCCACAGAGAGCCTTAGCATAAGGATGTTGCCTCACTAATGACCCTTCCAACCTCAACTGGGTCTGGTTTCTGGGAAACTCTGCCCTCCTGATAGGAGGTAAGTGTCTGCTTCCTGACTTCCGAGAACTTCTCCTCTGCTTTTATTTATTATGATTTTAGAAACATTTTCTACTTACTAATAGACTAAAACCTGCCCCTTTATAATCCCTTACACTATGAGAAACCAGTGACCAGCTTGAAAATTCCACTTTTGATTCATTTTTAGTGAGACTTTTGTATGGACATTTATTTTACTTTATTTTGCTATGCTGGTTTATAAGTTGTTAACAATCAAGGTGACAAAGCCTTATGAAATGATGATACAACCTTAATAGAAACTGCTGTCGTAGCCCACATGGTCAGTAGGGCGTGTTGTACTTAATTGCTTTTCCAATAGGAGGGATGACTTTGTGCTGAACTGATCTTTAGAGTCAGTGACATGATAACCATGTGAGGTTATCAGTCAAGTTTGTAGTCACAGAACAGTGTCGTAAAAGACTTTTGACTTCACTGAGGATCATGCTTTAAGCAACTGTGCTTGTTGAAAGTGGCAGCTGGTGGAACTGAGGAGTTCAATAGAAAAACCCCTAATCCGATCTTCAAGAGACGACTATGAGGAGAAGCACTTCTAAATAGTAGCGTTAGGACCTCCAAAAGTCTGCTTCTCTAAAAAGCAATGAGAACACTGGAGAAGATTTTCAAAATCAGCTTTTTCAGAATTCTGGAAATCAACCAAAGGCTTACAAGAGGAGCGTTTATTCGGGGAACAGGTTGAGTCTCAATTAGAACAGCAGGCTTTGAATCTGTGGTGTTTTAACTTGCCTTATTTCCATCCCCCTCTGCCCAGCTCCACAGTAGCTTTGAAAACCAATAGCCTTGTGACCATGGTAGCTAAGAGAACCAACAGCTTAACAGCTGCTAAAAGGGGCAGAATGGATTTCCAGCTCCCCTAAAAGCCTCATCCTTAGAGAATTGTCACTACTTGACATGTCTGGCAGTTCTCTGGGGAAGCCCCATTCACAGGGCCTCCCTTTATATGACCTAGTTCAGAGCTTACTCAGTGCAAACAGCCCTATCTCTAGGACATTTGTCAAAAACAATCAATGGCAATTATTTAGCATCACAGCTGCCTGAGGTGACGATACGGCTTGGGGCACACAAAGGGCTGAGCAAAAAATGGTAAAAGGACAAAATGGAGAATGACTTGTCCATAGGGGCTTTGAAAAACTTTGATATATTCCTGGGAATCTAGAAGGCCACACATTTATGCAGGGCTGTGTGATGCTCAGGAAGAATGTGAAAAGGCCCTCATTTCTCTTATCTAGCCAACCTTGAGGCTCTGGGCAAGCAGGAAGTGAAGGCCAAGGTAGAATTGTAAGCTGCTAGAATGTTGAAAGTGTGATCCGTCATACACACAGAGTCTATTAGCAAAGGCTGGGAGACTTATTGGTTCAAGGCATTTAAAGAAATCTCTGTTAAACTGTTGTCTGACCACTAAGCTATCTGAGCATAGACTTCAGTGGCCTCTCATGACAACTGTTTCACCCCCATAAACTTCTAATAAATAGGGACATTTTCTTTTTTGTGCTGAGGAAGATTAGCCCTGAGTTAACATCTTTTGCCAATCTCCTCTTTTTTATTTGCTTGAGGAAGATTAGCCCTGAGATAACATCTGTGTCAGTCCTCCTCCACTTTATATGTGGGTCGCCACCACAGCATGGCTGATGAATGTGTGGGTCAATGCCTGGCATCCGAACCCGCAAACCCGGGCCGCCAAAGCAGAGCACACCTACCTTAACCACTACACCACGGGGCCAGTCCCAGGACATTTTCTTATAGAAATACAATGCCTTTTTACCCTTAATACAATACAGAAGAATTATCCAATATTAAAATTGTATTGTTTCTCAAAAACCAGTTGTTTTGCTTCAAACAAAATCCAGCAAACTATTTATTATGTCCCCTTTAATATAGTGTAGTACCTCCAGCCTTCACTTTTTCAAATTGGAGAATTACATACATACTGAAAAGTAACCCTAAGTTTACAGCTTAATTAATGGTCTCAAAGTGAACATATTTATAGTGAGAGTGCTCAGATCAAGGAACGAAACATCTCCAGCACTCTGGAGGTCCTCTCCTGCCTTTCCCAATCACACTCCTAAAGGCAACTGTTGTCCTGACTTCTAACACCACACCACACATAGTCATGCCGCTCACATTGTGTTTGCTGAGGAATAGCACATACTTTGGAAAGTCCTTAAGGTGCTTTAATCTTAAATATACAGCATGGTGAATTTTTACATATGCACACACTCTTATAACTACCACCTAGACTGAGACGTAGAACGCTCCCATCACTCCAGAAGCCCTCCTCATGTTTGCCTCCAGTCACAATCTGCCTAAGGGTTGACTTCTAAAACTACAGGTTAGTTTTGCCTCTTTTGTACTGTAAAAAAGAATCATATAGAATATTTTATTTTGTGTCTGGTTTCTTTCACTCTCTTTTCTCCTTTTTCTTTTTCTTGGTGACACTTACAACTTTATCAGTTATCCTGGAGAACGTCCCATATTCTGGATTTGTTGTTTGCTTCCTGGTAGTGTCCCACTTTTGTTGATGTTCATTGATCCATGGGTACAGATTGTGACAGCCTAATGTAAGTTAGGCTCATTGTAAAGTTTCCCATTAAGTTTTTAGGTAATGTTTTCAGTTATGTTATTTTCTTAGGTGTTGAAAAATTGTGAATTTTTTAATTCTCTCATTCCTTCCACGTTTGTTTCCTGGAATTCTTGTGTAAAAAGCACTTCCCCTCATCAGCTATGACTCTTTGGTTACTCTGAAATACAATTTATACTGTAAAGACAAGATAAATGCTTAATTCTTTAATTTTCGTTGATAATTTATTTTCAGAGTACTTGAGCATTGGTGGCCTAGTTATTATCACTTGTGACGAAAGAGGTTTGCTTCTTTTCGGTGAGTTGCTGTGTATACTTTAATATCGTTATGAAGTTCTGTGCTTAAAAATAAATTGTGTTTTAATGAGTTGCAGATTTTTTGTAATACTCAAATTGTACCATTTGGGCCAATGGAAAAACTATATAAGAAGGTGTTTTAAAAGCGGTTTTATATTTTATCCTTGATCTCTCCACCCTGAACCTTCATTCTCTTTGCAGCTAACCATTTGTGGTAGCTTCTTCTTTATCATCCCCTTGGTTTTTTTCGTAAATAAAAGCAAATTGTGTGTGTATGTGTTCTTGTGTGTGTAGCACACTATGTCACTATAAATACTATCTTGACCCTATGCAATGGGAGCTAAAGTGACTTGGCCAAAATGACAGAAAGATGACAAGGCAAGATCTAGATTTCAACCCAGCAATCTGACTCCTGAGCTTGGGCTCTTAACTGCTGTACTGTACTTATGGCAGTCTCATTGACCCACAACCCAAAAACAAGGCCAGAGGGGAGGCATTTGTGACTTTGTTTCTCTCAGAGTCATGAGTGGAAAAGTAATCTGAATACAGAATTAGCAATGAACCTGTTTTTACAAAAAATTGTAAAAATGCCATTTGAAAATGCATCAGAATAAAGTTGTGCCAAGAAAAAATATACTTCTTGATTTTCTTTCTTTTTTTCTCTTTTATATTTTATTTGTTTGGTCCACATTTTCTGCTTTTAATTTAGCAGTATTGATTTAATCTGTAAGGATAGGAAGAAAAGCTTATTTTAAGCCCTTTCAGATGTAACCATTGTTACTGCATGGTCAATTTGTAAAATGGAAGCTTTGCCTCATTTGTGCATTAAGTATTCTGAGGACGTTTCAGGAAAATCTACACCAAGATAATTTTAGCACCTTCAAGCAAGAATACAATTCTTCCAAGTAGATACCCTTAGCACATGAAGAATTATGTGACCGTAATATGATTTGCGTCTTAGGGTATATTTGAGACTGTCCGTCTCTTTCCTCAGGATTCTGAGAATTTACTCACTGGTGCATCTCCTCACGTCCCAGCTGCTTTGCCTTGGCACTAGCTAGAGTGCAGCTTCAACCAGCTTGGTTTCCATTTGATTTAGGGAGTAATGTTATTAAAACTTCCTTGGCCTGTTTATGAAATTGCGACATCTTCAAAGAGTAGTCTTTGTAGTTTGTAATTCTTTTCTGCTTTTCCGCTGAAGAATGAAAAACTATTTTATGTTTTGTTATCAGATTCTTTTTTACTTGTCAGTATAATGAGATTATTTAAATGTGGCTTTGTGTTTGTTCTGCTCTTAGCGTCTCTTCAAATTTTTGTTTTAACCATTGCTCCTAAATACATAAACTTGGAGACTTACTGAAGTTATGAAGTACTTCACATCCATGATGTTGAAGGGAAATGAAAACCAAGATAGAGAGTCAGTTCTTATTCATTTAATCAAAAACACGTTTTGGATGTTTCCCAGCATTGGATCATTGTTAGGAATATGAAGATTAATAAAATATCTTCTCTGTTCTTATCTTAGAACACAGACTGACAGAGGGGATTGGATATGACAGTATATCCAAGTGGACCAGACTGTCTAACATTGGTGTATGAGGACAAGATTGAAAAAAAAGAGCGTATATGAAAGTACTTTGCATAGTAGCTGATACATGATGGACATATAAGTTTTAAAAAATGTTGTCTTAATGAAAAAGTAAAAATTGTTTTTCTAGTAGAATCTATCAAGTTTCTTTAAAGAGAAACTGGAAATGATATCTGTGGTCATGAATGTTTATGATGGTTGATTGTACTATGATTTTTCCCTATGTGTGTATGCGTACGCGCTTGTGTTTCCAGTAGGAGTTAGACAGGCCCTGAGAGAGCCGGGGCCCTGATCTTTCAATAATTACGTTTGATTTAAATTGATGTGATAATTCCATTTGGAGCAGGTCTCTTTGGGTTCATGACTGTTGAGTACTTGAAATTTTGAATACAATTTTAAACTCAGTCAGATTCAAACCAGTTTTCATGTGACGTCTTTTGCTTCAAACTTTTTTTTTACTGTTCCCTTTCCAGATGTATCCTGAATCTCTGTTTTGAATCTCTGTTTTGTCCCCCTGCCTTGATGATGGATGATACTTGTGTTTTTTAGTGTCTTGAGACGTGGGTTATTCATAATATGTGGTTAGCTACAAGGTCACTTTTTTTGACAACTCCATTTGATGAATAAAAATTCCTTATGAATGAGTACTTCATAAATCCACAATATAAGTAATATTTTCAAATGTCAGAATAGCTGATGGTTAAAGATAGATTCACAAGGGAAATACAGAGGCTGTAGAAAGGTAGGAAAAAGATGCCAAACTTCATTTTTTTCTGTATTACTGTTTGTCTTTCTCATCACACTTAGCCAATTGAAGCCTCTCTTTTCTGATTATTAAAGTAATGCAAGTTCATTATAGACAAGTTGGAAAACATGAAGAATATAAAGAACACTTAAGTTTTCTTGCCACATAATAATTACCATGAACATTTTGGCATATTCCTTTTACAATTTTATTTTTGTAAATATTATACTATATATTTTTAAACTCAGTTAAGCTCATATAACTCTGTAGTATGTTTTTCCATGTATTGTATCATGAACATTTCCCATGTCATTAAAAATTATTTGGGAACATCATGTGATGGCTACATAATATCCTATAAAATGGCTGTGCCATGGTTTACCTATTAATTTTTTTGGACACATATAGTTTCTAATTATTCCAGATCATGACACAATGACCACTGAATTTATATAATCTTTGGTGGTACATGTTTCTTGAACATGCATCTTATTTTGCTTATGAAGCCATGGCAGGTAATTTTTTTTTCATGTGTAAAATAATCCTCACTTTTCTGCTGTTTCTGTTTTTTTTTTCGTTTTATGCCATTATCCTTTACTGATGGAAGTTTTTAAATTTGAGAAACAATAGCTTTTTTTAAGTTTGGAGGAGATGTTTATAAATAAACTCGAAGACATTAGAAGGTAAAATTACAAATCCTGATGAAGGCAGTTTGTAGTGGAAATGCTTACAGACCCTTAAATATAGCTGGGTAGGGAAGGGCGGAGGGAGCCCAGTTGTTACAGTCTGTTCCAGGAAAGGCAGTTTGGATGAACGCCATCTGCTTTTACAAAGATGTCTTGTGATCTTGCTTTTATCTGCTCCACTTAACCTTTCCTGAAGTGATCACTGAAACAAATGTATGTAGTGCCGTAAAAGGAATTAACATAAAATTACAATTCCTGGAGTTAAAGGCAATTCTTTTTCTCCAAAGATGTCACTTGAATTTTAATAAAAGTACTGAATTGGAGCCCCATTTAATCATATCAGATAACCTAGATCGCGATGACTCCAGAGGTCGGTCCATCTAGCCAGCTGCCTTCCTGGCAGACTGTCACTCTCTGCTTAGTATAAGTATATGTCACAGAAATAAAATTCTGAAAACTTCTCCAGATATTTCAGTGATTTAGAGTCTTCTCTGTTGAGAATAATGACAACACTGATGTCTGAGAGTTTACCGACAATGAGTAAATACTCTGCACCAGGCCCTGTCTGCTTGCTTTGGGTACCTTTGCAATCCTCTCAAAAGTGTGCTGGTTGTGCATTGTTATCATCCCCGTTTTCTCGATGAGGGAACTAAAGTTTAGAAAGGTTCATCATTTGGTCAAAGTTGCACAGCTAATAGATGTCCATTTAGGCTGCAGAACCGGTGCTATTCTGTACTGCCCATAAGCTGTCAGAGAGTTCTTACATAATTAACTAAATGAGAAAATGTCTTACAATGGATTTTAAAATGTTAAGAAAATATAATGAACAAATTTAGTGCATGATTTATACCTTTTGAGCATCACAGAACAAACTTGCATATTTAAAGGTTGACTTTATTCTCTTTTAAAAAAAGGGATGCAGTTATTTAGGGGGGAAAAATCCTCATTTTTCATTCTTCCTGGCTAGAGATCTTAGCAACTAAGAGTACAGTTGCTGTGATAGTGACTTTGTCTGCTGTGTGTACTGATCCATGCTCCCAGGGTCACCATCCTACACCTTTTATAAACACCGTGTTTTCCTTGGAATGGGACAAGTTATTCTTGGCAACACTCGTAGAGCAGAAGTAGCAACTGCAGGATGTCACCAAGGGTTATATCGACCCGAAGCAGGAATTGTAGGAATGTGTCTAGAATTGAACTTGAATACTATTTAGGATGCAGGTCTTCAACAAGGGAGAGAATTATTATTCAAAGTTTCTAGGAGGCAAGAAAACTGCAAAATGAGATCTGTGTCCCATGCATTCATGCTTGGAAGAATATATTGATGCTTTGTGCTTCTTCCTACTGTTGTCATTGGCAAACATCAGTAAAATCGTTAGATAGCTGACAGGAACCCCACATAAGATGACCAAGGCCATTAAAAGACCTGCTTTTTGAGAACAGCCTGAAACAATAATTTCACGTCAGCAAAGATTCACAGATAGGGTGTCTATACCTTAAAGTCATGAAGTTCATCACTGAATCCTCAAATATTAAAGCTCAAGGGTCTCTTTGAAAGTTGAAAAATATACATTTCTAATAAGTAAAACAAGTGCTGCTTTATGCTGTTGAAAGTAAACTGTTAGCAAATTTTACTAAAATGTTATTCTTAGAGGTGGTACAAGCTAAGAAAAAGTCAATTCACAAAAAACAAAGAGTGGTGTATTGCTGAGAGATTCAGAGTGAGTTGTTATGAGAAGTTAAGGATGTTCATTCAGACGTTCATTCAGTAAATCCTTTCTGGCCCCTGAACTTTTGAGATGATAGCACAGAAAGCCACTTTTGTGTCAGATCCTGGGCCAGGAGGCTCACTGGACTGGCCAAGATGGCTGCATTCTTCTATCTAGAGTCTACCAATGCTTCTCAGGTTACCTATGATCATTCAGTTCCATCAGAGACACTGATCCTTTTGTAAAACAGAACAAAAATAAACCATTAGAAGAATGATATAGAATAAAACAAGATCTACAAACTATTAGCCCACATTCTCACTGCTGGATTAAACAGACTTAAAATGACTCTGACAGATTTCTGCAGAAGTTTCTAAAGGCTTAGGCTTAATTTCCATACATATCTCAGATCATTGCCAGCCGGTTTGTGGTCCGGCACTGGCCATGGTATGTATTTTGGGGAGCAGTGTTTGAGACTTGAATACAGACGAAATGTGTTTCCTCATGTTAGTGTCCCATCCTGTCTTCATCTTCCCTGTACTTGCTTGCCTTCCTACTGTACTCTTTTTTTCTTCTTTTCAAAAGGATCGAACGTATTCATCATGAGAATTGTTAGGGTAGGGGACACTGCAAAGGTACAAAGATACATGTCTTTTTTTGAGTTTTCTAGTAAAACGTATTTGCAAAGTCAAATGTGATGTTCACATATACATGTACATTAACATATAGTTTATTAGATTTTGAGACTGTAGACCAGTATCTCTTAAAGTGTGGTTCAAGGACCACCTGTATCAGAATTAGGCGGGGGACTTGCTTAAAAATGCGGACTTCTGAGACTCGTCCTATACCTACTGAATCAGAATTTCTGTGGTTTTCTCTGCGGAGTCTGAATTTTAAGCATGAGCCCCAGATGATTCTACTACACAATGAAATTTGAGAACTATTCTTTCTGGATTTGGGAATCTATGTGATTATTTGATTCTGTATCATACATGGTGGTAAATTATAAATGCGGATTCTGAAAATGTTCCCTGATGTGAATGTAGTGGAGTCTCTACATGTGTGCTTTCAAAGGAATCTCCAAGGTATATTATTGAGTTCGTTGCTGTCTTAGCCCTATGCAAAGCATTATTGGAAAAAGGCAGTGTTCTCATTTTACAGACAGGAGCAAAGAACACACATACACAAATAAAATAATTTTATATATATACTTCTCTATTGGTTTCATTTTATTTGCAGGGTTTTACGTGCCAAAAATCTATTCTTAAGTTCACCCTGCTTTACAATAATATGATTTTATTTGAAATAGTAAATAATGTAGCTGCGGAACCCATTAACCATGCAATTAAACAATCATTATGCATTGAATGAGGGAAATGGGATTGTATATAAACTGCTTTAATATTTTATTTAAAAATACTTGTCTTTACATTAACATAGGAGTAATAGAAAGTTCATCAGTAAGGAAAAATATAATGTTCTTCGATATGAATACAAAATTCACTCATAAGGAAAAATATATCCTTAGAGCTTCAAGATACATCTCAATCAAATAAAGGAGACACCGCTATAGCTCAGTCTTAATACTGTCGTGGAAATTACTGAAAGGAAAAGAACCACATTTATTCTTATTTGTGTATGCCTTTCAGAGTTTTGGATGCATTACATCTGCTTGCACATATCTGTCTGTTGGAAATAGAAAAGTGAGGGTCATTTCTTGTTTATGAAAGCGATGGATCGCAATCCTAATGTTTTGCCTTGCATGGACATTCTTAAATGGATTTCCTCATCCACCTAAGATGAGAAAATCAGTCCTTTGGGGACTTTTCTTCCAAAGCATAATGATAATTTCCCAGATAAAACTATGAAACTCTAAGAAAGTCTGCCCATACCTGCTTGTACTGAACTCAGAGTACCACAAAAATGTTGCTGTCGTGAAATTGTGCAGCCTCCTGGAAAATCTTCCTCTGCAGCTGTCAACCTTCCATTGTTTGCCCTTGATCACGTTACTAGGCCTCTCTGAGCTCAGTTTCCTCATCTTGGGCATAGTAATGGCTCTCAGAATTGCTGTGAGAATTCTGTCATTCAGTGAGTCTGAAATACCGAGCACAGTCCTTGGCACATGATGAATGGTGGTTAGTCATTCTTGGGGACGTTGTGTAACAGTGGGAAATGTGTGGATAAGTTTTGACATCATCAGACCCCAGATTTGAAGTTCAGCTAGTTTCTTGCTGTGTGATCTTGTGTGAGTAAATTATTCAGGCTCTCTCTCAGTTTTCTTATTTTGTGAAGTGGGGATTGTAAAGACTGTCCCAGACAGTTATTCTGAGGATTAAATGAGGGAGTGTGTATACACACGTACAGTACCTGGCACGTAGTGAATTCTTAATAGATAACAGGTGAGAGCCATTATTATTTGTATTGAACTTGATTGTCTCCCACTTTCTAAGGTAAGTTTTAAAAACCACATATTTCATGTGCGTGTGTCAACCTGGGTTCAGATTTGAGGTCCTACTCTTCATCTTTTATCAGCTGTCTCGTTTATGAACATATTTATAAGTTTTCTGATTTATACACAAACTGATATGTATTTCCGTTGGAAGATTTTAGGAATCGGAAAACAGAGTGATGATGAGACATGCATTCATCTGGCTGCTGTATGAGCAATGTCAGAAAAAAAAGCCTCCAATAAAAACTGCAGCAGATAGGCAGATACTTGCTGCAAGACTTAAATAATGCATATGAGTGATGTCAGACTCAGAGGCATGCAAAATGCGTAAACACAAAGGAAATTCATAATGTGCTTTTCAGGAAAAGGGTTGTTCCTTCCTGATGTGCTAACCTTGATTCTGTTTTGTGTTTTTGGTGCCAGCATAAAGATACATGGAGGAGACACGACTGAATTTTTCCATTGTCAATTTGTATTGTAATCTGAGAACTGTGTCTTTGCTCTTCTCTGCTTTACTGTTAATAAATATTCTGTGAGCTTTTGGGAATAAGCTACTTTAGTTAAGTGATGTCTTTAATTTTCTATGATTAATCCATTCAGTGTTCACAAAGCACAGTTCCACCCCTGAGCATCCTTGCTAGATCGATAACTTTGAATGTTGACAACTGTCATAACCAATTGGCTTTCCGAAGGACATCTTATGGAGATGGGGAAAAGGGACAATTTCTATTCCCTTATTCTTAACCTTCCCTTTCTCTCCCTATACACTGATGGTTACAATTTCTAGGCTTTTCTCCTTCACTGGCCACCTGTCTCCCTCACCCTCTGTGCTCTAGTCACTCCTTGAAAGTGCCATGCATGCTGCTCCCCACCAGTGGGCCTCTCCACAGCGCTGCTATCTGGAATGATCTCTCTTTCCTCTCCCCTCCCCTGTCTACTCAATTCCTAATCATCCTTCAGAGCTTAGTTTGCACACTGATTCTCTGATTTTCTGGCCCAAGTCGTGTCGGCAGCTCATCTGTTCCTTATAGCCTTTTCTTTTTCCTTTGTAGCATGTATCATAATCATAATTAAAGCATTCATTTTATATTTGTGATTTAATGTTTCTCTCTTTCTCTAAAACCAAAGCTCTGCAAGAAAGAGCTGGGGCTATGTTTGTCTTTTTCCCAACTATCTCCCCCATGCCTGGAACCATATGATATCATAGTAAGTGAAAACGCTACAGTGTTAGATGGATGCAAAGTTAGTGTTAATGTGCTTCCCCATTTTATTTGTTGTTGTGGTTTTGGGGGGTCTTTCTTCACACAGGGATGTGGTTTGGAGAAAGCAATAGCATTTGTAAATTTGAGGTCTGACACCATGGTCTTCTGACTGTACCTTCTCAATACAAATAGTTTACTGTGATTAAAGAGGTACTGGCTGAACTCCTTGAGTTTAAGAAATACCATCTCTGTGATAGGGTACATGTATGTGATGGCCTTAAGTCTAAGCTCCAACATTCATTTAACCTCCCTTGTTCTACGCTGTAAGTTTCTTTTGTGATCAACTTGGAAATCTAGTTCCATCATGACGATGGCTTGTGCTGTGGAAAAGTAGGTTTCCTTTACATAAGAAAAGAGCCTATTTGTCATATGTGGACATCGGTAACACATGAGTGGACCAGAACCTAGAGTTCAGCTAAAGTGGTCTATCTGGCAAATGTTACAATGTTTGGGAGGCGAAGGATCATGGCTTGGAGGGCCAGAGTGATGGGAGCATCAGGTGGGATCCAGAGACCCAGGAGTGAGTGGCGGTAAGATTGCACGATGAGCAGAACGCATGAGCTTCTCTTCAGCCCCATGGGCAGCCTATGGGTCCATAACTAGGAAGTAGTTAAGAGTTCAAGATTATATACTTTCTTTGACTGGGGATGAAAACAGAGATGCTGACATTGTTGAGAAGTCTGTTGTTCATAGGCTGTAATCACCTTTGATGCCAATAAGAGGAAATGAATTCATCCTTTCTAAATTTATTTTTCCTAATTTAATGGTGACTGAGCCTACTGTGGACCCATTGGTCACCTGCAAACTAGTGAGGTGGTTGGCATATTCAGGAGAGTTATTTGAGAGGCAGTGTGTTGTAAAAGAGCTTGGGCTTGGGTGTCATTCAGATCTGACTTTAAATCCTGGCTGTTGTTACTTCTTCTCTGTGAGCCTCAGTTTCCTCACCTGTGACATGGGCCTAATAACAATATTGACTTCAGCCTTAGAGCACAGTGGCATTCATTAGAGACAATTTTGAAAGCCTGTATGATGTGTCCCTGGTACATAGTAAGCAGTCTGTACATGCTTGCTGTTGTTATTGTTTGCTGGGACACACCTGAAAATTGACAGTGATTTGTTCTAAGTTTCGGCCGGGTTTGCATGTCCAGAAGAGGCCCGGGCCCTATGTTGGTGATTCTGGAGTGCCCGGCTTACCGTGTCCACTCAGTCTGTTCAAGAATTAGCCCAAAGCTCTGTGGCCCCCTGAAACTTCATGGCAAAGTATATCTGGATTAAGGAAACAGTAGGGAGGAAATTGCTGCCATCAAATGTAGTGTGGAGCTTAAATCCAGTCAGCCTCAGTTCACAGCAAAAGCACATGACAAACGAGGACATTTCGTCTTGCTTTCCTGGAAGTTTGCTGGAAGGAGATGATCTTGCCACCTTTAGTTGCATTCACCCATTCAACCAGCACTTAATAATTGCAACTACTGCCTGGGCTGGGCCAACAGCTTCAGGAGGCCCCTTTCGCCATTAAAGAACAATGCGTCTGCACTGCCGATGCAGCCCACCCCAACCCTTCCCAGCAGAAGACAAGAGCACAGCAAGGTTGATGATTGTGTCTATTGTTGCATTAGAAGTGAGGTCTGAAAATAACTTCTGGAGTGATAACCACATTTTTGGATTTTCATTAAAGCTATATGCTGTTTGAAAAAGTTTTAGTCCTTTTTTACAGTTGAAATCACAAGTCCACAAATTCCATTCTGGCTTAGTTAGGATGTGCGGTAAGCCTATCTGTATCTGAGTAATGGTGATAGTAAACTGGAGTGCGGGGATAGTGGTCCCTGTATTCTGAGTACATCAGACAGAAAGCTCTCCTCTCCGTGATAGCAGTCAGCTTGTTGACACAAGCCCACTGTGTATGAGAGAGAGCGAGAGAGAGAGAGATAGTGTGTGTGTGTGTATGTGCGTGTGTGTACACGTAACTCATTCTTTGGAATTCTCCCGTGGAAAAGCAGAGGAAGGAAGCTGAGGGGAGGATGGGGCGATTGCATCCTGTACCCTTCGCAGGGGTGTGGCCACAGCTGCCTCAGCCAAAGGGACACTAATCCGTTACGTTTTTCACTTCAGGAAGCCTGAATGGCGATAAGTCTTGATGAAAGGCCGAGTGGCTCGCAGTGTCGTTCTTAGCTGGACAGCAGTCTCCTGGTGGAGGCCTGCTTGAATCCCTCTTAGTATTTCATTTCTAGAACTTTTGGGCAAGAGGCAGAGAAGCAGGCGCATCAGTGAAGTGGACCTGCAGAGCTCTCAAAGCCACGATAGGACTCCAGACTCACCTCGACTTCAGTTCTGGCCACTCCTGTGAATGAAAGTGCCAAGTGGTAGGCCAGGTACAGGATTTTAAGGAGAATGAAACATATCTCTTCTTGCTGCTTCCTAAATCTGATTTGAAAAGATGGATTCTACTGTGGCAAAGGCAGAGGGAAACTCTTGGGGATTATATGAGGTAAGGTATTAGAAAGTTCTGTGAAATGGATTAGACTCTCACCTGATTTCTGTGTCCAGCTGTTTGAGATTTACAGTTGTCCATACCTTTCTCTTTGGAAAGTTCTTAAGTGCGGTCCCCTCCCAGTTTGGTTAGGTCCAATTATTACCAAAGTATGTGGTGTGTTTATTACATTTAGTCACTTGATAACTCGACATCGGAGATCAATGCTGGATTAAAGCATGTAAAACTTTTACAAATAAATATGCAGTCCCCTCCCTGTGAATTTCTGGATTCCACTGGTTTTAAATGACTTAGTTTACTGCGATAGTAAGTACTGGGTCTGCCTACAAGAATGCTTTTGAAATGGCATTAGATTGAGTCTAAATAGATTTCATGACAGGTGATCTGCCTCTGGAATAATGTTTTTTGATAGATTTTAAAGCTCTTCTCTCATGAATGAGATGTTAAAGCAGATTTACTTGTGATGTAACATTTATACGGACAAGTATTCATAGATGGTCACATTCTAGACACTGTCGATTTAGCAACAATCTTAAAACAAAACTTTAACTTGAGAATGAAACCATGTGTTTTAAGATTTTCTTGTGGCAACAGTGACAAACTGACCCAGTGTATTATAGGCCTTCAAAATATGCTTTAATTGTTTAAAAACCAGGAGGAATCCAGAGCAAAATTTCAGTTCTATCCTAATTCTTTACAAATTAATTTTTTCCAGTGAAAATTTCTGCTTTTTGGCTATAAAATGCCAGTCGGTTGTTCTCAAGGGATGTGGGCATGTTATTTTTTATTGTCGTTTAGGGTGCAACCGCCATTTAGTGCCTGAAAGCCAGGGATGCTAGTATTCTTACAATGCACTGGACAGGCCTCACAAAGAATTATTTTCTAGAATGACAGTAGCACCCTCATTAAGAAACGTTGATAAATGCTGAGTTTAATGAAAATTAAGGTGATGATTTAGTAAAGATTCAGGGGAGCGGTCTAATCTCGAGGAAGGTCATTCATCTTCTGAGTACGCCGTTTTGGAGAGGGACCCACAGGGAGCAGCCACTTCTGCAAAATTAATTTTTAAGATCAGTAGCAATGAAAGTTCCAGAGAACTTGCTCCCACACACGTCTAGTTAATATTTTCAGACCTAGTTTGGAGTAGTGCCAACGAGTATCTGGTTCACTTCAATAAGGATAACCTCCTTCTTTAAATAAAGTTAGCTGTTATTGGTTCCTGATGCTTATTGTATGAGCTCATTAAGATCAAAGGAGTAATTTACCCCTAACCAAAGGATGCTTTTGTGCTAAACATTATTTTTTATAATGATGGTACAGTTCTCGAAGTCATCAGCTATTAGGTGAGGTAAAAGTAACATCCTGAAGGATCTAGAGGTTGCTTTTAAATTTCACTTAGTATTAAAAGGAATTATCTCTGAGTTGAGAGCTTAGTGTATGCGTGGTATTTTTAAAAAAATAATTGGAGGAAAGAAAGAGGGATGTATAATCAAAACCTCGTTGTCGTTCCTGAGGACTTTTTACACATACAGCGCCACGGCAGATTCCCAAGTTACACGCTGTGTTCAGAGTCCTGGTTTCGTTGTGTGGGGAGATGAGGGCGCCTCCGCCTGGTTCTTTATTGAGCCAGGCTCACAGCTCATTGACAGCGTTTGAAGCCTTGAGTGAGCTTGCATCCAAGAACTGGGCAGCACTGAGATGCTCTGTGAGAGTCTGTGCTCCGTGTGTGACGGCATAACGTACCATTACTGTGCGTCTGGGCTGTCCTTGTGCTGCCTAGTCATTTGGCGTCCATCGAGTCTCCGAAAACATATAAATAAGCATGCTTTTGTTTTAATTTATGTCTATTTATAGAAATTAAAATAAAATAAATTTATTTAAAAGAAATAAATTTAAAAAGTAAAAACTAAGGAAATGAAGCTGAGGAATTGTGCTTTTGGGTAGTATTTTAAAAAAAATAGCACCCTTTGAAAGAAGGATGAAATGGATTGAAAAATTTGAAAAACTCACACGTTGAGCTCCTGATACGTGCCAGGTTCCCATACTGCACTCAGGTACTCCTCACAGCTTCCTGAGCTAGGTGCTGTTATCATTTAAACTCAGGCCCACCGTTTCTCTAAGTTCTAGGATCTTACCGTCACCTAGCAGCCACAGCCTGGTAGCGTCATTATCAAGCGGTGTATTACTTTTATTGCACCTGCAGTAAATGCTATGTACCTAAAAACGTACAGCATACTTCTGTTGGTGCATAGAGGGTCCATGTGGACTAATCGCCAGTGATCTATTAAGCATGTTGCACTAAGGGTTTTATTGAGTTACTAAGTGATGGAGAATTGGAGCTTTATATTTTGACTGATCAAGGTTGAGTGTGGGAAAGTTGGACTTTCAGGAATTGTTTGAATAAAGAGAGGGAGGGGAAGAGTATGGTGAACTTAGTGAAACTGCAGGATGGTGGTTGGACTTGGCCGCGGCTTAGCAGTGGATGAGTCACCCCACAGGGTCATTGTACCGAAGAGTCTGGTATTGGTTCATGGCCTTTTGCACTGAGGGTGGATGTTTATAGTTACTGCAGCTCTGTCTACGCAGGAACGATGGAGACGGGAGGAGGGTCACATTTAGATTGTGCTGCCACGCTTGGTGCTGGGCCTAGGCGCGAACCATTGTGAGCCGTCGTCTCTTGTCCTTGTACAGTCCACTCTGCACACAGCAGCCAGAACGATTGTTTTTTAAAAAAATGTAGATCATGTCACTTCCCTGCTGAAAATCCTCCCGTGACTTCCCATCACCCTCAGAGTGGAATCCAAACTCTTCACTGTGGTCTGCATGGAAAGGGTGGTGTGATGTCGAGGAGCGTGGCCTCTGGAGCAGGGCAGGCTGGGTTCACTCTGCACATACTAGTTTCGGGATCTAGGACAAATTTCCTAACTTTTAGTTTCCCATTGTTAAAAATCTGATAATAGTACCCCAAAGGATTGTTAGCGGTTTCAATGAGTTAATAAAGGCAGAGCAGTAGAACAGCGCCTGGCCCGGAGTAGGCGCCATGGTGTTGTTGTTGTCCTTATGTCTACAAGCTGGTGCTGCCTAGGCTGGCGCTGCCTTCTCTCTGATCTCCGCTCTCCAGCTCTCTGCCTCGCTTGCTCTGCTCTGGCCGCATCAGTCTGGTGTTCCGCGGAACGCCGTGGGCTCGTTCCTGACTCAGGGTCTTTGCATTTTTGTTTTTTCCCTCTTCCCAAATCTCTCTGTGGAAAACGCTCTCATTTCATTCAGGTCCCTGTTGAAATGTTTTCCTAACTAACCTACGTATAACAGTACTCTTCCACCAGCCTCTCTCCCCACCTCCCCTGCTGTCTCTGTTCAAGCCATGTTATCACTACCTGACAGTACATTCTATCTACTGTACCATCTGACATAGGCATTATTTTGTATCTGCTTTTTTTTTTTTTTTTTGAGGAAGAATAGCCCTGAGCTAACTGCTGCCAATCCTCCTCTTTTTGCTGAGGAAGACTGGCCCTGATCTAACATCCATGCTCATCTTCCTCCACTTTATATGTGGGACGCCTGCCACAGCATGGCTTGCCAAGTGGTGCCATGTCCGCACCTGGGATCTGAACCAGTGAACCCCAGGCTGCCAAAGTGGAACGTGCGCACTTAACCGCTGTGCCACCAGGCCGGCCCCTGTATCTGCTTATTGATCATTTTCCCACTGGACCAAAATCTCCACAAGGACAGGAACTTTGACTCTCTTATTCCCCCTGGAACTCCTGTACTTAGAATATTGTCTGACAGATGGTGGATGCTCAAAAAATATTTGTTGAATTAAATTTTCAATAAACTTCATTTTCCCCGTCACTTCTATATTGCTTTTCTTTCTATCTTTAGGCCTTCACTGTTCCTTCTAACTCTCATCAGCCTGTCGTCACCGTGCCCCAAATTATGGACCTTAGAAAAAGATCGTTTACTTTACTCTTTCTCCTGAAAGTTATTTAGCAATAGGAAGTCTTGTTCTAACCTGTCAGCCTTGGTACATGGAATGGATTGAGGCATCTAGTGTCGTTTTATAGAATATTCCTGAAGGGCCTAATGTTAGATCTTATGCACAGGTGTTTACCAAGTTACCAAATGCTGGCCATACTTGACCCTTTAAAAGAACCTGGGCTTATATTCTCTGCGTAAAGTGTCATTGCTGAGGAAATACTCATGCAAACTGTCATGGCGAAAATTAGGTACCGACTGTAATGTGTACTTCAGAGAGACTTTGGAAATTTTTAAGCCTCAAATTTTACAAAGAGCACCTAATTCTTGCTGATATTTTAATCATAAAATTAGATAAAACTACTATAAATTGCGTGTTCTGGTTTCACAATGATATTTATGATAAATTTGTACAACCACCAAATAAAATATAGACTTCTTGTTTGATATAAGTGAGCCTTTAGTGATTTTTCCATTTGAGGTATTATCAAAGAATTTGTTTCCTATATTTTATATAAGTAAACATCCAGTTGAGGAAAAAGTAAAACAATTTAGAAGTTCTCTGAAAGTCTTTGTCAAGAAAGAACTCGTTTAAGATATTTCAAAGGCCTTTACTTGAAACTGGCCATGCGATCTTAGGTAAGCCAGTTCATCTTTTTGTGCATTGGTGTGACCAACTGTAAGATATAAACAAAATTGAATGTCCACTCAGCACAGCAGTGTGGTTAAATTAAGTTAGTTAGAAATTCATGTTACAAAGACTGTGAATTTAAATAAACTGATCTTGTTAAATTAGTCTAATAAAGCTTACCATGGAATTTGCAATGTTGTCCTTGTTTTTCTCTATTCTGAAAAAGATGGAGATCTCTTGGTGAGGATTTTATTTCTCTTTTGTGTATTTTAACACTCTAATACTAATATTCAGTTGACACTGTATCATCGTAATCAAAAGAAGATATCAAGACATCATTCATTCAACCAAATCTGAGCACCCACTATGTGCCAGATATTGTTCTAGTCACTTGAGATACATCAGTGAACAGAACAGACAAAGTCCTTGACCTCTTGGAGTTTATATTCTAGAGAGAAAGATAGACAATATATGAGAAGTATTAGTAGATGATATAGTATGTTAGTTGGTGATAGGGTTTCAGAAAAGACAGAGAGCAAACCAAGATAATCCAGGGATGTTGGAGGAGCTGCAGTTTTAAATGGAGCAGTCAGGAGAGATTTCATTGAGAAGGTGATGTGCAAGCTAAAAAGAAAAAAATTGAAGGAGTGGATTGAGCCATAAGGATATATGTGGGGAATGTTCCAGACAAATGGACCCTGAGGCAGAAGCCTGACCACTCCTTTGAGGACATTGTAAAGGACAAAAAAGACTTTTGTTTTCCCTTGTAGGTTCACCTACTGGACCTGCAAATCAGACTGACAAAAGACAGATTAGCAGGAGAAAAGACATACAAACTTAATTAGATGTTAACCTTTTAATTCTATGTTCATGGAAGCCTTCATGGAAATGAAATGAAGACCCAAAGAAGCAGTTACACTCAGGAGCTTATATACCATTTTAACAAAGGACAATATATTGTGGAGAAGTAACTAGACAAAGAAAGGGGGGCTTGGCTTCTAAGGGTGGTAAATTGTGGGAAGGTAAATAAATATATGGGGGAAACTAATAGGAGGTAAGGGTTATTTGGTAAGGTTGTTTATGCAGACTGAAGTCGGTTCCTTCTCCATAAGGGTAAGGATAAGGGTAGTCTCCAGTGATTGAGTCATCCTCTTCCTCCTGGTATGGGAGAAGAAGACACCTTTACAAGTGGAAATTTATGTCTCGCTTTTAGACGTAAAGGGGAAGAGCAGAGAGCTAATTGCGTTCAACTCAAAGGGGCCTGTTTTGCCATGGCACTCTGATTGCCTTTGATGTCCAGAAGTCCAGTGCAGCTGGAGGGGAGCGATGAGGGATGGGGAGAGGGTAAGGAAAGACAAGGTCAGAGCTGTAATTTTTGGGGGGAGTTGGGGGAAATGGGGCTGCCCATCCTGTAGGGCACTATTAGCCATCGTAAAGACTTTGAATGTTACTCTGAAAGAAACAGGGATCCACTGAACAGAAGCGAGACATGTTTCAACAGTAAACATGACCTGTGTTTAAAATGAATTCTTCTGTAAACCATCTCTGAGCTGCTCTTTATTATCTGGCATTCTGGGCCATGACTGAAACTCTTGGGAAATATGTGCTGAAATGAGTCCAAGTGTTTCTTCCCACTGGTCTGTCGGTGGCTTCCTCCCTTGTCAAAGTGAGTGTTTAAGTGAATGGTTTAGGACCAGGTATTTTATACAGGAAGTTGCTTAGCAGAACCTCCTGCCTCTGCCCGGTGTGTGTGGGAGTGTGAATGATCAGGAGGCCCCTCGGGGTTGTGGTTGGGACTTGGCTATAAGTTAGAAGTCACCCAGCATGGATGATGGATGTAGTGAAACATTTAGCTCTTTGGCTTGGGCTCCACTTCCCCCTGGTGAGGCCTCCTGTGGGGAGGCAGTGACAGAGCCTCTCTCTCTACTTGGTGGTGTGTGACGATGAATCAGCCTGTGCGCCCCCACTCCACTCCACTCCACTCCACTCCACCTGCCAGTGCTGCCGTCGCGCGGGCGATGAGCACGCCTTTCAGTGCACACATCTCCCCGAGACCAGGCCTTGCCGACTTGTCAGGGGCTCTTCTCAGCCTCTGTTGCTTTTCTCTCCTGGAATGTGCTGGTGTCTTTGTCCCATCTCTGGCACGTTATGAACAGCAAATCTTTCTGGTATCTATAAGAAAATTGCCATTCAAGTGGCTTCAAAACCACAACTGCCAGTGGAATGGTATCGTCACTGTAGTCTTTAGGCATGTCTGACACTCACACTCTCTTTTGCATCTAGAGAGCTTCAGTGTAAGGAATTGGGTATCTAGGGAGATTGAGTTGAAAACTAATGCCAAGTGTGCAAATTCATGAGGGAGTTTGTTAGTGAATTCTCATGGTGCTTCATAACATTGGTGCTCACTCTCCCTCCCCTGCATTGTAGTTCACATCTCAAAGTCGTTGGTGGGGTTTTCCTGTCTCATTGCAGTGGGATTCTGTAATCTGCCCAGGACATGCTGGTAAATTTGCGGTTTTAATAGCCAAGCAGTCCCTGTGAAGATGTGTTCTTTGCTCAGGTCTAGAATGATCGTTTTGATTCAAACTATAGCTTAGTATTGCTCTTCAAATTGCACATCCCAGACAGGGCGTCTAATTCCCAGGTGTAGCGAGAATAAAGCCAGGCCCCTTTATGATCCGATCTCAGGGCATAGTTATATTCAATTTGTATCCAAAAGGTAATTTAAAATCAATTTAGATGTTTATGCTGGTTTTTGAGAAAATGTAGAGAGGGATTACTTTAAAGCCAAAGCAAATTTATGTGTCATTTTTCATCTCTCTGGCACAATCTGTCATATGGCAGATTTCTCACAATGGCAAATTTCTCATCTTTTCTCAGTTTCCTTGGGTTGATTGATAGAAGAGTGAGGGTTTTCAATCCTTTTTCTTGGTTCCTCTTCTATCTCCAGTGCTATGTGGAGGTTTTGGAAATACTGAGGTAGACGTAGAAACATTTCCAGAACTAAATTATGTTTGATATGTTCGGTCCTGTCTCCTATAATCTTTTATTGTCATAAAAGCCTATTCACAGGACACTTTCTGGAATCCAAAAATAATGTACAAGAAAAAAAATTAATCTTTTTTTTTTCTTGCTGGGGAAGATTAGCTCTGAGCTAACATCTGTGCCCATCTTCCCCCACATTGTGTGTGAGTTGCTGCCATGGCATGGCTGACGAGTTGTGTAGGAATCCAAAAATAATGTAAAGGAAAAAATTAATATATATATATTTTTTTGCTGAGGAAGATTAGCCCTGAGCTGACATCTGTGCCCATCTTCCTCCACTTTATGTATGGGTTGCTGCTACTGCATGGCTGACGAGTGGTGTAGATCTGTGCCCGGCGTCTAAACCTGCGAACCCAGGCTGCTGGAGCAGAGTGCCCCAAACTCAATCACTATGCCATTGGACCTGCCTAAAAATTAATCTTTTAAAGATGGTTTTCACACTGATCTCTGTGTGTGAAATATTGTAGGGAAGAAAGAGTTTGAAAAAACTTAAAAGACTTTATCCTTACATTGTTTTAGCTTTTTGTGGCATTTCAAAAGAGAACTCTAAATTTAAAAACTAAATTTTTAAAAACTAAATTTAAAAAAATTATCCTTTACAAGCACATTATAGGTTAATGTGATTAATCCTACTTTTGCAGGGAAGAAAAGGATAATGTCCTGGGTCCCAGGCAACAACAGTAACTTTTCTTTCTTTTTTTTTTTTTGGTGAGGAAGATTGGCCCTGAGCTAACATCTGTTGCCAATCTTCCTCTTTTTGCTTGAGGAAGATTGTCACTGAACTAACATGGATAGCTCTAAATATGGCCATTTATCTGTTGCTTCTGATGACCATTCATGGAACCAAAAAAAATGAACCCTCAGAGGTAAAAAAATATGTATAGAGAATGGTGAAACAAAGGAATAGATGGGACACTTTAATGAGTGTTAAACGTGTAGATCTCCCAAAGGATATCTTCATAGGCATCTCCCAAAGACACTGCAGACTTGATGGGTCCAGAGCCGTAAGAGTTACACATGGTCACAGGGAGCACTGATCCCTCTTCCTCAGATCTGCTTTAACACTTTGTGAAGTACGCACACCTCTGTCATAACACTTTTTACACTGCGTTGTACCTTATGTGGCGGTCTTCTCCCACTACACTGTCAGCTCCTTATGGCAGGAAATGGGTGTCTTGATCTTCATAGTAGGCAGTCAATAAATGCCCTTTGAAGGAAGGAGGGAAGGAAGGAAAGAGCTAACAAATGAGAGGGACAGTAGTCAAAGAGATGTACGTGGTCCACAGCATTGCTATAATTGTGCGGTTTCCCTGGAAATAACCATGGAACAGAATTTTTCCATGGGTAGTGTTTGTACCTCCTGTATCAGGATCACCTGGTTGGGGTATTTTCTAAAATTCAGATCCCTGCATCCTGACTCAAATCTACTGCATCAAAAAAATCTCTGGAACACCAGCACAGGAGTCAGCATTTTGAAGAAGCCCCTAGGATGTTCATTTGGAGCGATGGAGTTTGGCAGTCATTGCCCTGGTGGATCAATTAACTAAAGGGGAAGGCAGCCAATGATGAATTGTGACCTACTGAATGTGCAGGAGATGTTAGTAGATCTGCTTACCTATAGATTTTGTTTAAAACCCCAAGGTTTTCCTCCTAAAAATCGTGTAGTTTTAATTAAGAAAAAGGGGCCTGTTTCTCAGCTAATTAACCAGCTCTGAGAAAATTCTCTGAGCCACTGAAGTCTGTAGTTAATAGAAGAGAGCTGTGTGTGTGATCTTATATCTCTACTCCTTTACTCCTGGGTCCAGACACTATTTGCTTCTTCCTTAGAAAAGCAGACTTAGCAGAACTAGTCCAGGATTAATAACAGAACTAACTGGAACAGCCCTAAAGAATAATTTAAAAAACACTGAATGAAATCGTTTTGGAAACGTTCCATGAATTGCTAAAATAAGGCAAGAGTAAAGATTTTCTAAAGTTTTGTTAATCGTGATATTTGCAAACAGATAGGTATAAGATTATGTTGGAAGGATTTAGGGCTTTTTGTGAGTTCTGTGCTTTTCTATTTAGAGAAAATGTACTGCCAACTAGACTTGTAAGAGAACAAAGGAGATTTATGGGACCTGATGGACAGGCTTTATATAAACCTTCCCAAACAAAATTAGATTTAGAGAAGGTATTTTGGTGTATGAATTAAACGTTGCCAACATTTCTTTTTTTGTAATATTATTCCAGTTAGAAAGTTACCTAGGTATCTAGAATGTAGATTCTATTGTAACTGGAAAGCAGACACTTTAATCCTAGTATGAAGGGAAATAAGAATGAGGATGGGAAAGGGGGCAGGGAAAGTAATGGTCAGAGAGCAAAAGCAAAAGCAAAGCAGGGGAGTGTGGCACGTAGAAGCTGACATGTTTCCAGGTTGAGAGGAAGAAGCTGAAGGTCAAGGTGAGAGAAGGTGACTGATGGAGGGGATTGGGTCAAGGGCACCATCATGATGGAGGGGTGAACCTGAGCAATAAACAGATACAGATACAGAAAAGATGGTAGTACGGAGATGGAGAAACCAAGGAGAAGAAGCCTGATGTCCTCCAGGTTTGGGATGCTCTAGGATGCATGGTACCCTGCTCCTAGTAAGAGGGTGGAAATTAGATCAGGAATGTGAGGACAGTGGGACAGATTTGAATACTTGTTAAGAGGAACGGGGAAAGGAAGTGACCTAATATACATGGAACAATTGGTAATTGGTTTTAAAGACCAATGACATCTCTTTGATCTATCAGAACTTTTATTCAGTTAAAGGAAGAAAAAGATTTATAAGTGCATCTATATTAAACATGTAGGGGATTTAGAACTCTTCCTCTGGTATACCCTTTTATACTTGGTTATTTTTCTTATTTGGAGTGGAGGCATTTTAAAAAGACTGAATCACCTAATACAGATGTTAAATGAGGGTCAATAAAAACAACTCATACAATCTGGGAAAAAATATCCTGTCCTCAAATATCCATGAAAAATAGATTTGAGCAGAGAAATGCTGTCACCGAAAAGGTGCTCCTGGGCTGGACTAGAACTGACTGCGATCTGAACCAAGGTGTTAAGCTACTTAAAGAAAAAGGTTTTAATCTGAAGGACCAATTAAAATTGGTCTTCCTGAGACAAAGAAAGGCATGAGTCATTCTAGACATTCTGTAGCCTGGTGTGACCAAGGCTGGCCAGGGCTCTGCACACTTACAGCAGTAGGAGCAGTAGTTGCGGTGGAGGTTGTAATGTCATATCAAAGTAATTTGAACTCTGTACCCCTAAACTGGTTTATTTCTTGGAACTTTATCTTTTCAATTAAAGGTCACTGCCACTCAATGGCAGAAGTGCTTGTATCTGTCAGGGATAATGAGCTATCCGAGACATAATCTCATCAGAGAAAAATTTCAATCTAGAGTAACCAGAATATTAATTAACTTGAGTATCTGCCACGTGACAGACACTGTGCTTGGGGAAGGAATAAGACCTTCCCCATGAAGCTTATGGGATGGTCTCGCTGTGGCATTTAGATCTTTTTTTATCAAAACAGACCCAGCAAGCTTCTTCTCTGGGCCTGCTCATCCTAATTCTGACCCATTTCTCATCATATAGGGGACGTTTGAGTTTTGAGTTCCAGATAAACCTGGATGCTCATGGTACATTTTCGATATTTTACTTTAAGAGGCTAGCCTTTATTTCTTTAAATATCATAAGTTTAACCAAAGGGAGTTGTCTTCATGGACTGTGACCCAATGAGGGGAATTAAAGTCAGAGATATATGGTTTATCCCAACGCACACGAGCTGGTGGGTGAATTGAACGCTTAACTCCAGGTTTATTTTTAGCTAAAGGGTCTGGGAAGGAAGCACCCATCCCTTGTTCTCCCTTATTTCCTCCTTCTGAGACCGAGGAGGGATATTCACCTCGTCCAGTATTTCACTTTGAAGTGAAGGTGGCTGGCAAAGAAAGTGTTATTAGTGACGGTCTTGGAACAAGAGATGTCGACACTGGTTCTCTGTCAAAGTTCTCTCTAGGGACGATGGAAGGGGCTGTGTGAAGCCTCAGGCATCACTTCTGTCAGGGCCCAGACCTCTTCCTGTAGTTCTCCTCATCCCATCACCGCCCTGCCCTTCTGTCTCTGTTTCTCAGTGGTCCATCTTCCCAAGGTTGTTATGGCAGAAGTGCACTTAGTCGGACTCAACTGCTGGCCTGTGGAGAAGAAGTCTAGCAATCCCAGAAGCACACACCCTCTTACAGTGAGGTCACATTAACAAGTACAGTTTTATTACTGTCACTCCTTATCATCATGATCCTAGTGCTTGCTCCTTAAAACAAGATTTGATGCTGCCTTATCTTTCCTGAGGCCTCAAGAGGAAACTGCCACAACAATAATTTCAGAAAATTTCCCATGTGCCTCGTCATGTTTTTTTTTTAAAAAAGCATTTTGAATAGCTGGACACCATCTACTCCCTTTGACTGTGTCTGTTCCCTGCAGGGTCCAGCTTTCTGTGCCCTCAAAGTGACCAGTAGCTAATAGAGTACATTTATTTGTGAAAACATGAGAGTTGCTCTCCCCATCCAAGCAGCTCTGCCCATTAAAGAATCTCCTAGAAGGGAAGCAACCACCTTTGTTGTCTAACCTGGAGAAGTGAGGCATCTTGGAGATTCTAGGTCAAGTCAGGCATGAAGAGTCTAAATCAATGGGTGATTGTTGTGATGGTGAGTATATCTGTTAGGAATTGTGTGCAGCTGCAAGTAACAGAAACCCACCCACAGAGGCTTAACCAAGTAGGAGTTTATTTTTGCCTAGGTAGTAAGAAGCCAGAAGATCATTCAGGGCTCAAAGAATCATCATGGTTGCTTCTAGCTTCTTTCTCTACCATCCTTAGCATATGGCTCTTGTCTAAGAAGAGGGGAGGAGCAAGAATAAAAGGATGACTGAGTTTACTCTTTTATTAATGAGGAAAATAATAGCTTTCCCAGAAGTCCCATCAAGTAGACTTTCTCTTATGTCTCACTGGCCAGAACTTAGCCGCAAGGGATTCTGGAGAGGTAAGTGTTTTTAACCTATGGGCACATCACTGCCTGGGACAAAATTGGGGTTCAGTTGGCAAGGAAGAAGTTCAATGGATAGGCAGTGAGCAGGATGTGCCCTCAGGCGCCACATGACATCTTTGAAATCCAGTTTTTGGTGATTGCCTGAGTGCCTTCTAAGTATCAGCGTTGTGGGTATATTTCTGTGATGGAGTGGACTGGTTTCCTTGTATTGTTTGTCTAGGATTGGAGGTGTTGCCGTGAGTGGTGTATGCCTTTCCATTCTTGCAAAGAACAGTGGCTACTTCTTGGCCTTTCACAGTAAAGAACTTTTGACTTATCATATGCTGAATGCAAGTAGCATGAAAGGACAGTTGCACCCAAAGTTCTCTGGCTTATCGATATGATAAAGCCAGTGGGCCCCAAGAACAACCATGGACAGAACTCCTCCAGAGCTGAATTATCCGAACCCTCCCTTTAGCCCACTTTCTGTTTCCTTTATGCTCAAAAGAAGAGAGGTTTTTCTTCTCGGGATTATTCCCTTGGGCCTGGGACCTTTTCTCCATCTGTCCTTTTTTAGTGTAGCTCTTACTTCACCCTGTCTGGTTTATTCCAGCAATGAGTCAATCTTTCCTCCTGGGAAGGGGATTTGGGGAAACAAATGAGGAACCTCTGAGAGCCAGTGTCACTGCACACGTTTCCATGTACCTATAAAACTCTGAGTGGTCTCTTTTTCGTGTTTTTAGTTTCCTTTCCTACTCTGGGGCCTGGGACAGAGCTTGAGACCAGTGTGATATGAGCAAGTTACAGAACATGAATCTCTTAAGCCTTCGGGGAGGGGCAGGTGGGGCAGGCAGAGCACCCTGCCTGTCATCTTCAAGTGTAAAATCTGTTCTGTTTACCCCGGTCTGCCTACAAATATCATCATTGCCTGTGTGCCCTGAGGTCAGAAAGCTTGCAAAATGCTGCTCTCAGGCCTATTCTCTGGGTCTGTTCTTTCTATCCTTCTTCCGTACAAAAGCCTAAATTCTGTCTCTTTCCTTTTCTTGTATTGGCTCAAGATCTGCTGCCTTTGGCCTTTTGTAAAATGTTGTCCTAGCAGACCCGGTGGCATGGTGTCTCCTGAGCACCATTCATGGCAAACCTGTGCTGTGTCCTGACACAGTTTCATAGCTTAATGTCCTTTGTTTTCATCAGCTCTTCCTTTCCTTTTCATAAAGGATTTTATAGATGGGCGCGCACCCAAGCCCTTCCTCATATGCATCAGCTGAAGCTTCAGCACTTGTACCTTTTGCTCTTTGCAGTTTTCTCTTTTGGTAACGTTGGTCAACCTGGCCAAGCCCAGGGGTGCCATCTTCTTTCCACGGCCACCACCTCCGCCCCAATTCTCCTGTGTAAATGCAAGTATAGAAATTCAGGGGAATAATCTGCTGGGGGATAGTCCTTGATGATAGTGTTCATTACCATTGCCCCCTGCATCTTTTTTCCATTTATTTTAGAACTTATATTAGTCCTTGAGCTAAAGAAGGGCAAAGAGGTTATAATTAAGCTGAAAAGTGTTTCTTTGGTTTTTCCAGATGAGAATTCTCCAGCCAACTTCTGGGATTCTAAAAACAGGGGTGTGACCGGAACACAGAAAGGACAAATTGTATGGAGAATTGAGCCTGGGCCCTACTTCATGGAACGTAAGTAACTAAGTGTGAAATCTGAATTTGTTGTTAAACATTGCATAAACATGCAGAAATCTGTGGAGTCTTTTCTGAATGTTGTTTTAAAAGTTTTTGGCTCTGATTTACATGTTTATGCCATGTAGCCCCAAACTGGAAAATACGTTGTTATAGAAAATGTTCATTAGAGGATGTTCACTGGAAAATACGTTTTTTAGAAAATATTCATTAGAGGATGTTCACATATTTTGAAAAAAGTGTGTGTGTGTGTATGTGAGTGTGTGTATATATATGTATATATTACCTATACCTTATGAATGTATGGTATATAGATTATGGTTATTTTAATACTTTATACATTTTTCTATAGCCTTGTGTCTGCATTTGTGATTAATACTTAATTATATTAACTTTAGGGAGCAGAAAGAATAACTCAAGGTTTAAGTGAAATTTAAGAATTTAACAACTTAAGGATTTTATTTGCTAACTTTGCTATTATTTTTCCCAGCAGCAAAATCACTTTTGATTTGAGTCCTGCTCTTTGCAAGCGTAGATAAGGTAGTCTGGGGCCCACTGCCATAGAGGTCGATTTACTGGGAATCGGAAATTGGCTGCAGATAACTCAACCATTGGCCAGTTGATCTGATGTTGTATTTATTTGTAAATACTAATTCTTCTATAAAATACATGGTTTACAGAAATATTTTCTCTCTTTTTATTTGGGGAGAAGGGGAGTGTTTTTATTTGCCATGAATATTATTGAGAACATAATAAATACATTATTGTGGAATAGATAGAGGCGTGAATGAGTAAATGATTTACTGGTTGATCCAGGTTAGTTTGCATTTACAGAATTTTTCTTTAATGTAGAAAAACATGGACTCTTCAAAATTTTTTTGAGTTGTTTAGCTCTGTGTAAGAATTAAGCTTTCTATAGGCAAAGGATTTAATATTAGAGAGGGTGTGTGGATACTCATACTTAAGGGTAGGAATTACTAAACCTTAAAATATAAAGTAGAGTTTGACTAAATGGAAACCTGCTGTCTTCATATCTTTACTGAAGCATATAAAACTTGTGTAATGTAAAAAGTTATTTTAAAAGATCAACATCTGTTGCTTTGAATTGCCATTAAAGGCATCAGATAATTTCTTACACGTCCTTACTGATAGGTCAGCATTCCAGAACTTTCTGTAATCCTGTTTCTGCCCCCTAAGGAATGTCCTCTTTTCATAGTTCAATTTCTGGCTAGATTCTCTCTTTAAACTTTAAATGGAATGTAGTTTTTAAGGGAATAAGCTCGGGGTTGGCCCGGTGGCGCAGTGGTTAAGTGTGCACATTCTGCTTCGGCGGCCCGGGGTTTGCCGGTTCGGATCCCGGGTGCGGACATGGCACCGCATGTCAAGCCATGCTGTGTGGCAGGTGTCCCACATATAAAGTAGAGGAAGATGGGCATGAATGTTAGCTCAGGGTCAGTCTTCCTCAGCAAAAAAAGGAGGATTGGCAGATGTTAGCTCAGGGCTAATCTTCCTTGAAAAAAAATTTTTTAAAAACGGAATAAGCTCATGATATAAAATTATCATGATATATCAATAAGCAAGGAGAAAAAAGGAGATACGTGTGGCATAATCCCAATTAATATCATAGCATGTAGGAAACAGTCTAGAGGAGATTTGCTAAAATGTGAAGAAGAAAGAGTTGTGTCTGGGAGGTGAGATTATGGGTGATTTGTTTTTCTTGCCTATTTCTACTTTTCTTTACTCTCCAATGTTGGCCCAGCTGGCGTTACTGTCTAAGTAATGAGAAAAATAAATGATCCAAGAATGTGGGGAAAAAATGGAATGGGGACTAGCCGGGTTTACTTTCAATATGGTTCCTCGTTTGGAAGGCTTCCAGGGTTCGATAGGGTGATCTAACTGAGAAATATTGCCAGCTGAACTTCAGGGGAAAGGGTAAAATAGCTTTCCTATTCTCTTCAAAATGCTGAAGACTGCTAGGAATGATTGCCTTCTTATGGAATGTGCAGATCCAGCTTATGGCGCTCACATGAACACCTGGGGAGAAGTCAGTATCGCACGCTGCTATAAGTGGGACATTATGTGTGAAAAAACCCATTTACGGAGTATCCCATTTGCCATGATTGATTTCCCTTCCTCTGTCAAAAGTGTTAGAGATTTGTAATATCCTAGCTGATGTGGGTATAGTAAATGTTTTTCTTGACCCCTCGCTCTAGTATGAAGTAGAAATGGGCTTGACATTGAAGCCAGGAATTGGAAATGAAGAAAACAATAGGGTTTCTTTCCTTTTTCTTTTCTCCTCAAATTTAGCATTCCTACCTTAATTCTTCACACACAGAATTGGGGATATTGTGTAGCATGATTGTAAAACTGAAAATATTCTGGAATGTACCTTTTAAGGACTGAGAAAAGTCATATAAGTTAATGTCCTGGGCAGTGAATAGGAATTACAGAAAGATTTGGCTTTATAATAAGTTTATCTTCATTAATCAGAATGAGGCCTCCCCCAACACATCCCTATCCTTTCAATATCTGTTCACTGTAAAAAACCTCAGGTGCTGTTTATATCAGTGCTTAGAACTGGAGTCTGTGTCTTTTAGACATCATTTTTTTACCCCATGTCTGGCTAGAGCAGACCTAAGGGGACTTCACAGCATAATGAAGTTTTACTTGAATCTCTGGAGTTGATGGCATGGAACTTAAAAAAAATCAGGGTAGGGGCTGGTGGTTAGGCAGCTTCTATATTTTCTACCCCTGATCTTGAAAACTTAAGACATTTAAAAACTTTTGCTGTTATCTTCAGGAGAAAAATTTATCTTTAGCTCATCAAAAGTCCAAGCAAAGTAAAATTCTCTGAAAATTGATCTAAGTTCACGGGCAGACCTGGATTTGAGCACTATCTAAGCTATTTGTGAGAGTAAAGATGGCTTCAATTTGTCTGGATAAACCCCAGAGGAGGCAGGTGGCTCGGACTTATATTATTACTTGGGGCCTACTTGAATGAATTTCAAGGACAAAGGTTTAATTTGGGGTAGATGGCCCTCGCAGGCGTCGGAGAGGAGGATCGGCTTCATCTGCACTTACTCGTCATAAGACTGTCAAGTATTCCTCAAATGAGCTTCTGCTCCCAGAAACGGAATGGGTCATCTGTGCAGTGTACATTCTTGAGGTTTGAAATGTAAGAGGTTTCAAAAGTTGTCTTTGCATGCCAGGATATCTATTTTATTCTTATATAGTTCTTTATAGATCATGGTTATTCATTTATTCATTCATTCAAGCCTGTCCTTCCTTCATTGTCCTTCCTTCATACCTGTTAGCTCAGTGCTAATCTTCCTCAGCAAAAAAAAAAAAAAAAAAAAGAGCACATAGGACAATGGTTAAAATACTGTTTTAGGATAAATAATAAATTGCAGGTAGCTTGATTTTCTTTTAAGATATTCTATTTTAATGAAATAGAAATGATTAAAAGAACAAGGACATTTCCATTCCATTTATCTTTATGGTTCAAAATATTTAACTTCTAGACACTTGAGGAAAATCCAGACTTTCTAAATAGGAACAAGCTATTTACTACAGCCTAAGTGAGTTTGTAGCTATTTAAGTTGATAGACCAGATCCCAGTCTTTGAAACAAAACCATTTCTTGCAGGAAGTGGCCTGTGGAACCTTTTTTCAGAGAGGGCTTGAAATGGAATCTTATGCTAACACCTGGAGTTAATGTAGCTGAGTTGAGATTGCTTTTAAAAAATAATTTTTGAATAGATAATATATGACAAGAGTATAATGTTAAAAAGACAAAAAGTGAAAGTAAATATCTCCCCAACTTGATGCCCCAGTCACCATTTTTCCCTCCCTGAAGGCAATCACTTTTACCAGTTTCATGTGATACATCTGGAAATATTTTATTGACATACAAACCCAGAAATATATTCTTCCTTTAAACAGATGGTAGAATGATTGCTTTAAAAATGCGATGTCAGACTCACACAATTACAGAAGCCCCTTTCCTTAGGAACAGTAAGTTAAGTTCCTGAACACTGTCCTCCAAGGTCCCTTCCATCTCCACAAGTACTGAATGCGTGTTTGCACAGTGATCGCCTCCCATCTGCGTTGGAGATGGGGTTGGCGCGCTGTCTATTGCTCTGGGGGGCATCTTCCTTTGTATTTATGAAAGTTAACAAGTTAAAAATTTGAAAATAAAAGAGCTTCTGTGTCTTATCAGCATTTTAATAGAGGATAGAGGCTGCCAAATCTTTATTTTAGTATTTCCATAGATGAAACTGTCCTTAAGATTGTTGAAAGGGGCCAAAATGTATTTCCATGATTCATGACTGGCTTCAGCCCCTCAGAAGGGACCTCAGAGAGAGGAAGATGCTGCTCGGGCCGTGCTGTCTTCCTTCCGAGGCTGGCCCAGCAGACTGTAGGTCCTTGCAGGTTAAGGGGAGAGCCTCACCCTTCTCCTGGCTTCCCGCCCTCGGAGGCAACATCCTTGTTATAAGTGGATTTTTTGGCGAATATACTCTTGCTTTTTATACTCCAAAGGAATGGCTATATATGTATATATTATAATGGCTATATATTATGGAGGGGAATGTATATATATATTTCCCCCCCATAATTTGAGGCCACAAGGACGAGATGTTGGCTGCCGCCTCAGGCTGTGGAGAAAGCATCCTCGGGTGTACAGGGTGGTGCATAGCTCCTTAGTCCGTATCCTCCATCTCCCCTGCCTGTGAACAGGGCTCCCCCTGTGGGCCATGGGCTCCTCTCTTCTCTGATGCTCGGCCTTCGTGCCTGCGTTTGCTTTCACCTGTCCTATCTGTTTCTCAGGAACAGCTTTTGTTTTCCACTTGCAGTTGGGAGTTCAAAAGGTAGTTAAAATGGAAACATGACACCAGCTTCCCTTTCCTCCCTTTTCAGTATGCTTCTAGTTACCTTTTCTCATAACTAAAATGTTCAAGAACATTCATCAAAATGCTGCTCTCTCTCTTCTCTCTCTTACTCAGAGGGGATGTTGTTTAGTTACACCATTTTTTAGTTTTTTATCTTGAGTGAACTCCTAAAACACTAAATAATATTTGAAGAAGGAAACTCCCACTCAGCATGGAACATTCCTGTATTTTAGGGGCAGGAATCTTCACTGGTGTCCTGCTGAAAGGGCCAGCTGGTTTCAGCCCAGGTGCAAACAGCTCGTTCTGTCCAGTCCTGTGTTTCTCTCCCTGGTGACCAGAGTGTGTGTTTGGTTTTGTAATGAGTGAACTGTGTGACTCCCCTTGGCTTTGCCCCGAGCCTTAAAGCATTATGAAGCTGTCAGCTTTGTGGTGTTTTTGGTGATCATATCCACAAAATCTGCTGTGTGCAATTCAGAATGAGTTCTTTTATAGCTTCAGGGATTTTAATTTGTCACCGGGGTTGGAGATTTTTGTTATAGTAAGGAATAAAACAACCCCCAAATGGGTCAGCTAGTGGAGCTGGCCTGGCTATCCACATCCTATAAATAAAAATCAGCAGTCACATTTTTTTTGTATGTCTCATAATCTGTTACCTAGCTGACTATTAAAACTTTAGAAAAGAGGAGATGGCAGCCTAACTTGAGAGGGAGTTCGGGGAAGATGTCTTATAAAAATGCACTTCTCCTCGTTGGAAAATGAGCTGCTCACTCACTATCGGTTGATTTGATCTGTGGGGTGCTGCTGCCGGCAGAGTCACAGCCTGCTGGGCCCCAGCATTTGAGTGTGATTGTGAGCTCCTGCCACAGAATTCAGGCTTCACACACGTCCCCATGCTTGTTCTCCGTTGACAAGCCTTGTGCGTGTTGCTTAACTTTGTCCTTGCAGGATGCGTGCTACTGGTCTTGGAAGAAAGCGAGTGGGAGAGTAAGGTTTGCTCAGATCCATACAGCTATTACTATTTCAGTAATAACCAAAAACCTGTGTTAGCGTTCAGGACGGTCATTTGTGGCGTATGCCCAGGGAGGGGAAGTAAGAGTAAAGCTGGAATTCCTTGCTGGTCCTCCAACCCAGCATGCTAGTTCCTGCCTCGTGCTTTGCCACTCCTCAGTCCTAACTCTCTCCACACCCTTTTTCTCATCTGTAGCTTTGAGTCCTGACCCATTTGTTCCATGAGGCCTTTCCGACTCTCCTGTGTCCCCACTCCTCTTCTTTGTGGTCACACTTTTCTTCCCTGCACCCTTCCTTTTGAGAATTTATCTTCTGTATTTTGTCATGCCTGCAATTCTCATGTCAACAGCTACACTGGAAGTCAACTGCTAGACACACACCTTTCTGTGATTCCCTCGTGCTCTCTGGCTTAGTGCTGGGCATGGGTTGTGGTGGGGCCATGGTAAAAATCTTTTGCAGGACCGTGCTGACTACATTGTGAATCTCTGCATAGTGATTAACATGCATGATGGAAAGCTCAATATTTTACCCAATGACAGACGGGGTTTTTTTGAGATTTAGCATTTCATCATTGATAGGAAAAGTATAATAATATAAATTCCTAAAAGAGGATTTTTTTAAATCATTATATTGTTCTCTTAAAAGAAGCAAAGCAAATACTCTGGAGGAGGCCATTTGGTACAGTCAGAAGAGTCTGTGAAGATTAACCTCCTTGGGGAAATAGATTGAGTGGCCCCGCTTTGGTAATCCGGTGACTCAGCTGAGAGAGGAACTCCACTCCTGTAGGCTGGGACTCCCCCTGGTCCCTGCCCTTCAGCATCATTGCCTATAATGAACAATACCTTGGGAAAAGGCATCTGCCAGTGACACTTCAGTGACTCAGACGCTCTGTATACAGAGAAATTCCGGTGACTGTGGCTTTAACCTTTGACACATTTTGGCTTCATGGTCTTGGAAATTGTAGTTACTTTCCAAAATCAGTAATTGACATTTGTATTTCTTTTTATCAAGTTCAAATTATATATATATATACACACACACACACGCATATACATGTAGATTTAGATACACATGCACACACACTTGTGGAGATGATATCTATAATCTGTATCTGTCTACATGCTGGTACTCATATATACCAGTGGTTCCTAAATTTGATCTCTGTCTAGTGGCTGCATTTAAGTCACTTGGAAAATTGGAATAATACAGATTCCAGCCCCTACCACTGCAGAGTCTACTACAGTGCTCTTTCTTGCTTTGTTAGCCTGCTTTTCTTCTATTTCCACTGACAGCTGCAGTCTGTCTGTATTGTGGAGGATAGGAGCGAAGGCTTTGGAATTGGGCTTTTGAGTCCTGACTCTGTCGTTTCCTGTTTGTTTGGCCTTGGACAAACCTCAGCACTCCCTCTGTAATACGGGGGCGGGCAGTTCTGCCTCCCGTGGCTGAGGTGAGGATTCAGTACGACAGGAGCAGACAGAGCCCCTCAGTGAATGGTAGCTAGTCTTGTTCTTATCTCTACACTATATATATTTTGGCATGCTATTTTTGTGCGTTATCTTTCTAATATATTTGGGCTGTCCTTAGAAAATTTCAGAGGCTCATATAAAGTCAAACAGGAATTGGTATATTCTGTTCCCTCTGCTTGGAAAAGCAGGGATCATTCCAAGAGTCATGCGGAGGGTTTCCTGAGAGGCAGTGGGGTGGATTTCCTCGGCTGATTCCTAATTGACTTGTTTTGGTGTTTACATCGTTGTTTTTCTCCAATCAATTTGCAGCGGAGATAAAAATCTGTTTTAAATACTACCACGGCATTAGCGGAGCCCTGCGGGCCACGACCCCCTGCATCACGGTGAAGAACCCCGCTGTGCTGGTGAGTGCCCCCACTGCCCGCTTCCTTGGGATGTCCGGCCAGGATGTCTATTTTTGCCCGTGCAGCTCTGGCAGGGAGGGTGGGGAACAATGAAAAAGAAAACGCAGAACAGCCTGGGCACCGTTTTAGCAGAGGAAGTCCCTTATAAGACTGGCATACCTGAATCCATAGCACAAACCAGTGGGAAATTATGACTGGATTTGTAACAATTCTGTATATAGCAAAGGAACCCTCTCATGAAGCAACTTAGCGAGCGCCCCATCATGGAAAGTGTTTTCAACTTAGTCTGGGTGACTGGTTGGTAGGACACAGTGGCGTTGCATCTTACATGAATTTAATTTTCATAAGTTTAGTGAGGAAAAGAGAGAAAAATAACAATTTAAATAGTGTATGATTCTACCTGCCAGTCAACTTAAGGAGCTTTGGCCCCAAAGAGAATGTGAGACGAAGATCAGGAATGTTCTGTTCTCTCAGGAGGTCTGAACGCTGGGTCCCTCTCGAGGCTGAGTTGAGGTCTAGTGTCTAAAGACACCGCACATATTTTTGGTATGACGAAGCCACTCAGTGGAAGCCAGTCTCTTCACCAGGACCTCAGTTGAAGAAAGAGAGATCTAATTTAGCTTTGGAGGAAACTGGTTGTATTGGACTTTTGAAGGAAAGTATGTCTATTTCCAACACGGCGCTTTCCTAAGGATTGCTTTTCACAGTTTTGTGGTTTTTCACTCCATCAATTAACCTTGAAATCTAACAGCTTTGCAAGATGCACTGCCTTGTCCATAGGGGTTTGGACTCAGACAGTTTGGGGGGATTCTTAGAGTCTAAGATATGTAAATCATTGCAGTGTTTATTGGTTATTAATAAAAACCAAGTCATGAAAATATAGAAGAAAAATATTGACTTCTATAACATGGAATCTTCATATTATGTCTGTAGTGTGTGTATACACATTTATAGATGCATGCATTTTCGGAAATAGGCCAGTGGCCAAGTTGACCCCCTGAAATTCAGAAAGTAGTCTCTGCAGATGGCATTTTGAAATTGTCCAGACCTACCAATGCAGTATCCAGCGACCTTTCCTTTTATTTTATTCATTCGGACAAGTAGTCTCTGGGTGCCTGCAGTCGCCACTAGGGATGAAAGGATAACCGGAAACACAGTCCTTGCTCTCCTTGGTCTGGTGGGGGAGAAAGACATCAATTAAATTAAATTATATTTATTTAAGTGATCATTGCTCCATTGAGTAAAATGGAGCTGTGAGACTACACGCTAGTAGGATTTATCTCGATCAGGAAGATCTTGGAAGGCTTCCCTGAAGAAGATGTGTTTGTGGGACAATCAGAAGGATGAGTAGGAGTTATTTAGATGAAGAGGGGGAGGGAAGAGCATTTCAGGCAGAGGGAACAGTATGTGCAAAATCTTCAACATCTAAGTACTCTGCTCACGTTTGAATTATATTTGAGGTCCCATTATAGTAAACATAGTATAGAATATAAAAGGATAACCCACACTACCTATAGATCTTTGAAGGTCACAAGGAGAATAACAGTTGTTGACTTCAAAATCTGCCGTGTCACATAGTAAGCAGTGAAACATGCTTTAATTAATAGTCTAAGAAGAAAAATTATAAAACTAGAAATGTGGGGCTGTTTATAATAAAACCTTTGAAAAATTAGCTGTGTATGAAATTAGAAAATAGCTTCCAAGCATGATTTTCTGGAATCAGATTTTCTTGGGCATGAGCAATTTCAATGATCAGGGATCATTGAAGGCATCAGATCTCATTGCAGCCTGGTGAACATTGATCTCATCCATTGGTTTTGCATTGTGATCACTCTGTCAAAGCCTGTGGATAGTTGGAGATGGTTTGCTTCAGACAGGTTTTAGAACACCTTAAAAGCTTCATAGATACAGCACTGGCAATCAGAACAGAATATTTTGGTTCAAAGGCTGACTAATGGAATTGGTGGTCAATATATTTCTGACCAAGCTTGAGACAATTGAGTCTGTATCCAAAATTGAGAGGCTGTGCCATATGGACACCTCATTGCGGGGGCTAGTGCTGTGTTTCTATCACAGCGTGATGGTCATTGAGCTGTATGACATGTGTTTGGTTATTGTGACTGATTAACTACATTGACATTCACAATGCCCATTTGGTATGTTTGTTCCACAACCAGTTGCAAAGAATAGACCTGGAAGAAGTAACTGAGAAACCATAGGGAAGGAAATAGCTGCTGTTCTAATTGTGCGGTCTCCTTTCTCACATATCCTTTTGCAATGAATCAAGGATAAAAAAAATTGTCATTTGCACTTTGACATCATTGTCATTCATCAGTGTACACAGTGAAATGGCTCAGACCCTTGGAGCAGGAAGTCCTTTGGCTTCAGAGACAGATGAAAGCTACCATCACTCACGACCATGTACTGTTTCGGCACTTGGTGGACAGTGTTGTTTCTGGGTTTTCCTGGAGTGAATCTAGGGAGCGAGTTTATTTTACAAACCCCTCTCTAAACATGGAGTACAGGTGTGTTTATTATCACTGATGTCCCTGTATCTAGAGGTAATGTTCGATCTTTCCTGGCTTTATTGTAATGAATGATAAAATTGAATTCTTTGAGTGTTATTTCAGAGAAGCATTTTGCCGCAGGTATCTGTGAATTCTGTGGGAATGATTTCACAATAGCCTTTTGCCAGACAGTGAATTACATTTAAAAAAAGGAGAATTTGGGGGGTTTTCTTTTGTTTCTATAGTTTCTTATAATATTTTAAATAGATTTTAAATGAAAACACGCTAGGACTCTTTCCAGTCTCATTTAACTCACTTAGCATGGGTATCCCTTAGCGGGGAGAGAGGTTGTATCCTTGGGGTGGGACATCTCACTGGCTGGCATGGTCCGTTTGAGGGGAAGCCACAGTTTATCAGATGTCTGGCTATGCCCAGGGCACAGGGTGGGTAGGTTACTGAGTGTCTGTCTTAGTTGTCTTCTGCACAACCTCACTACTCACCAATCTATATTCCAGGGTGAAAACAGGACGAGGTGGTCACAACGATCACTTGTCTGGCCAGTATGCTGCTCTCTCTGCTCCAGTTTACCTGGGGGTGATGAGTCAGAGGGGTACAATACAAAATAATAAACTATACCTACCTGTTGAGAGCCAACCCAGCGCTGTCAAGGAGTTGGTTCTAAGGACAGAATAAAATAAAGATACCTGGCTATTGCCCTAGTATATTGTGAATGACACGTGAAACAATCAGGAAGCAGTCACACAAAATAGTCTTAACTACAGTACAGGAAAGGGAGGAGGAAGTAGGAATTAATATTTCAAAATTTCAATGGAATTTATTTTGAAATTTCTCAACTTTGCTTGGAATAGTGAAATTTTTATTTTGGGGAGGTATATGAATTTTACAGGAGTATGGGAGCCCCCCAAAGATGGGACGGAAGGGTTTAATCTACACTTTAGAATTAAAATGTAGTTTCTGTCTCCCAACTATTCAAAAAGTATTCTGCCTTCAATTCTGCCTGTTACAGTATTATGGACTTCTTTTTTAGAGACCCGTGAAACTCTTTTTTCCTAGTGTACCATAAATTAAGTACTGATTGTACATAAATTGAGGTAAGGCCTAAATCTGCTATGCAGCTTATAAATGACTGGTTTTAAGTGAGATATAATTTACTTGAAAGCTTGTAGGAAGAGCTTTACAATACAATAGCATTGCAGATTCTTATTATTGCTAATTATAATTGCCTGTGCCATGTACCTGCAGCACAATAAAACAGAAGCTACAAGGGTGAGGGGACACCCACGTGTCACTCAGAAATATTTGGCAAGAGAAGATAGTTATACATATATATGGATGAATCTGATATAAATCAACTGCGTAGTTTATTCTAGGTTTTCCTAATAAATCTGAAGGAATTTGATGTTTGGTTTTTAATTTAGGGAATTATTTTAATATAGTAATATAAGTACATTTACTACATTTCAACTATATTCTTAACAAGGGAGTAAAAGGATGTAAAGTAGGTTGATTCATATCTTAGGGAATTTAGAGGCTCATGTCCATCTGATTTGGAGTTAAGATTAAATTTAAGTATGACTCTTTCTCTTGTCTCAGAGAATCTGCCTCCGTCTCAATTCCAAGATTTGTAGCACATGAAAAGACATATACTACAATACAGGTTGGATACAAAAATCACCGTATTTGCAAATGTTGTGGTTCCCTGGGGAGGTTGAGAAGCATCATACTCCTGTGAAACTTCAGATACGTGCTTTTTCTCTGTAGATGGGGGCAGAAGGCATGGAAGGAGGTGCTTCAGGAAATCAGCATTCGCGGAAACTCGTTAGCTTTACATTGTCAGGTAAGGCTGTCTGTAAGCGTGGTGTCCAGTTTGCAAGTGTGCAATTTCAGAGGCATGAATAGTCATTCTTTTCTACACACTCATATGTGATATGTGAACTAGTTGTTTATTTTTTTGGTAATACTTCTAGAAATTCAAGTATAACTCTTACAATGATAAAATTAGATTATTGATATAAACTTACAAATTATTTATTCTACCAAGTTTTCTGGTGATAAAAAGACCATAACTATGTATAGTTACTTTAAAAAAAAAACAACTGCAATGTAACATGTGCTAATCCCACTGGAGAGCTTTGATTATTGAAAGCAATTTGTGCTTACCTTGTCTAAAGAAAGGAAAAATTTGGAGACTAGGAGAAAAAGGCCAAGGGACACTTCTCTTTCTGTGGAGGAATACACATAAAAATTGAAAAGTGGATAAGACAATTTTTTTCATTTGTTTTCTGGTTAGTAAAATATTCTAATTGCTTGTGTGTTTATCATACTACTAAAGCACTGTTTTTCAAGTTGTGAGTTGGAACTCTTTTGTGGTTTGTAAGATTTATTTAGTTGAAATCAACAATTTTTGAAACCAATTTAAAAAAAAATAGACAAAAATCAGAGTTTACCACCAAGGGAAATATTTTTTCATAGAACATCAGTTTATACAAACTGAAAATTTTCACACACAAAAATATACACACCTATGTATGTGTTTACTAGGTTTCAGTTTAAAATGTATTTCACACACACATGTCAAAAAAGTTTGAAAGCCACTGATTTAAAAAAAATTAGTTGGCAGCCATAAAGTCAAGGATATTTGGAATGAGCTCTTAAAACAGACAACTCTGATGCAATGCATACAAAATAAAGTCTAACAGACATCTGCCACTGTAAGACGTTTTGTTTTTATTTTTCCATAGGTGTAGTGCTTCTGAAATTTAAATTAGATTCATTTTTTCTTGGCAGCAAAAAAATGTTGTGAATGAAAATAGACATTTTCAAGAATGAGAGTTAGACGGCTGATTGAGAGCAGAATGGCCATGATGCACAATTATCACATGTGCTTAATTGTGCACCCTAGTTCACTGCTGGTGCCTGGCCTTCCGAGGATCTGTGTCTCTTCTAGCATTTCCTTCTTCCCACTTGAGATTATTTACTATGAAAGCCTTTTTTATTTTGGTTATCTGGTGAGTCTCAGAGGTTGTATTCTGGTGGCTTATGGTTCAAATTTGACCAATAAATATGTTTTGTTTGGAACCCTCAGGGTTTAAAAAATATTTAGGTTTTTAGGAGGGCACCTAGAAGTACCCTTGCTGTGGTACTGCTCCCCCAGCCCCTTATCTGTCTGTCTCCTGGAAACATTTCCATTGGCTGCCTGTGCTCTAGACACTCACAGTCCTGAGGGGCAGCAGGTACAGAAATCCTTCATTTGTAGGTAGGGAGCAATTAGCCAACTTCCAGAGCTCAGAAAAGAGTGAGACCATACCAAGAGTTTTCTAAGTTTTGAATCATTGCCCTATGCTTTCAAGTGATCAATGTCATTCTAAACATAACACACACATATTGATTTTGACTCCAGAGGGTATGTTAATTAACTCACCATGGGAGAATGACCATCTGAAAGTCAAAAATCCCAAGACATCTTCCTTAAAAAGTAGGAGCTAAGCTTTGGAGCAAAGCCAAATGCTTCTTCTTTAAATACAACTTCCAACATTTCACCTCTATACACATGGCAGCTGGCTACCTAAAATCTGTTTTATTTCCTACCACAGAGTCAGATATTTGCAGATGGTGTACAGAAATTGCTAAAAATTATAGAAAATGAAAGCAATTCTATAATGGCAACTCTAAAAAATGAACCTGATTGTAGTATATTGACAGTGGATGATATTATTTATCCAAGAGCATTGAAGCACTGTAGAATGGCTGCCTGCAAATGTTCTACTCTCGATTATTTTGGATAAGTAGGGACACAAATAATTGAACTCTAGGACAAAAACTGTGTTCTGATTGATATCTTAAACCTCTTCTCCAAATAAACCTTTAAACTAAGATGTTTAAAATGTCCTACCTTTGTGACTTTGAGTCCTTATTAGGTGGTGTGGATATTTATGAGCAATAAAATATATTAAAGAAAAAAGAGACAAGCAAGAGCAGAAATGAGATAGATAAAGGGAACTGAATAACCAGACTATAAATAATTGGTAGTATATTGTATTTAATAATGAAGATTTATTTGTACAGTGTCCCTTGTGGGCAAGTTTAGTATAAAGGTTATCTAACAGTGACATCTTTCGTCACAGAGACTTAATCTTCTGGTGGCATGCTTTTTGTTCAAAGGAATGTTTGCATGAATAATTTAGCTTTGTCAGATGTCACGGCAGCCATTTCTGTACATGTTACTTCTCATTTACGGCAAAGAAATACCTTGTTTAGAAGTAAATTTAGTATCTAAAGAATATCATACTTCTGTCTTTGAGTCCAAGGCGAGCATAATCAAGAAAGGCAAGAAAATAAATATGTAAATTGCATTTTTCTCTCAAAGCTATTTTATGCTAAATAAAGCCAAGTGAAAACGTGTAGCATTATTAAATTGATAGTAAAATGCAAATGGTGTATTAATAGTGACTTCATAGTTTATGAAGTACTAGGAATGGAATCTATAAGGCTAATGGGATTCCGGCAGCTTCTCAGAAGTGCCTATCTAGTTCTTTACTCATCTTTCCCGTCTCCCACTCCTTTTCAGATCAAAGATCTTACTGTGTTTCATGCAGTGTTTTTAACATAAGGTCCTCTTGATTGAATTTTTCAATCTTTGCCAACATATTAGACTGCCTCCCTCTACTGCCGGTTATGTGTCATTAGACAGTCCTGGTCTGTTTTCATCACACGCATCTAGGCCACTAGTTCTTGTTGGCCATTGGCGTACTCCTCCAGGGAGTGCTCCCTAGAGATATGGCTCTGTGGGCAACCCTAAGCCAATTCTGTCCTTGTGAGAAAGACTTTGTGTCTCAGGAAGGGCCTTGCGTAGGATGACCCTGGTGACCTCCTGTAAATTTAGGGTCACTATACAAAGTCTGTTCCCTGGCCGATCTGGGTAATCCAAAGGTCTTTGAAGGTTCCAAGGCCATCTGCAGAATTTCTATCTGAACCAATGGTCAGGACCTCCCTAGACTGATCATAACGACATGACGTTACCCAGAAACAGTCTATTCTTCCAAAAGCTTTCAGGTTCACTTGGCTGTCAGGCCAGCCTTATTCAAACTGATATTCTCAGAAAGGCGTTGGGGGACTAAGCAAAGCCAGCTTTGTGTCCTGACATTTTGTATCTCGTAGCCTGACCACTTTTAAAATGTCGGTCTCTTTACTAGCCAGAGTTTGGCCAGAACTTTTAGCAGCTCCCATATTAGGAAATAACAACTGGTAAATCTAAGATGAGTTGTGGGATATTCATCAAATACTTGTTAGCTAAAAGTTATTGAACAAGTAACCTTGCAGTTATTTAAAATAGCAGGTAGCATTCAAATTTTAGAAATATAAATAGATATATAAATCTCCTCTGTTCCCCTAACATTCATTACATTTGTGGAATATATGTGACATTCTAAATGTGATACAACTGGATCTGTGCTCCAAAGTTTCATCCCCAATTAAACTTAGTCAGTGCATTCCATACATGTATGTAGAAGATTCATTTTTCTCTCATGAAGGAACATATTGGTGTTCCTTTTTAATAAACTGTTTACTAAGGATTTCTCTCAAGACATTGTTTGAAATGCTGGTTGCCAAACCACATTGAAAAAGGTGGTGAAGATGCACATGTTAGAATGAAGATGGTTCCCAGGAAAACTCAGTTTAGGTATATAAGGTGGTGGTAAAAGTTTGGCTTCATTTTTGCAGCCTGTTAGGAAACACCCTGCTAGAATTAGTCATAACCCTCTTGTCCTCACTTATCTAAGCAATCATAATCTGAATAACTTGGTTATTGTTTTGCCAAATAGATTCTGTTTAGAGTGTCCTATGTGATTATTTAACAACAAATTGTCATTGAGTTGCTTGTTCTAATCAGGATATGTGAATCCTTCCTCTCCCTCTCTCTTCCCCTACCCCTCTCCTCCTCCCTTTCTTTGTCTTTAAAGATCTTAGAGCAGTTGGACTAAAGAAAGGGATGTTCTTCAATCCTGACCCTTACCTTAAGATGTCCATTCAGCCAGGGAAGAAGAGCAGTTTCCCCACCTGCGCCCACCATGGGCAGGAGAGAAGGTCCACCATCATCAGTAACACCACTAATCCAATTTGGCACCGAGAGGTAAGATGATCCTCCAAGGTCTTCTACTTGACGGTTAGGATGTCGGCCAACTCCATCTCTTTCCTCTGGACTCTGTGCATCATTGAGCTCTTTATGGGCATGGGCAGGATGGTTGAGGTGTCTAGAGCGTCTGTCAGAAAGAGGGTACAATGAGGGGCTGGCCCCGAGGCCGAGCGGTTGGGTTCGCGCGCTCCGCTGCAGGTGGCCCAGTGTTTCGTTGGTTCGAATCCTGGGCGCGGACATGACACTGCTCATCAAGCCACGCTGAGGCGGCGTCCCACATGCCACAACTAGAAGGACCCACAACAAAGAATATACAACTATGTACCGGGGGGCTTTGGGGAGAAAAAGGAAAAAATAAAAAAAATCTTTAAAAAAAAAAAAAATAAAAAAAAAAAAAAGAAAGAGGGTACAATGAGATTGAGATGGTCCTTTCTAGCCAGGGCCAGGTCTGGGGTAAGGCATGTGAGGCACTCACCTCAGATGCACGATTTAAAGGATGCCAAAAAACCCAATAATCCAAATAAATATTTTCATCTAACATTTTTTTAAAACATCAAAATCAATGCAAAAAGTTCCTGATGAACAAAATATCAAAATTTTAAGTCAGGGCAGGATCAGTAACAGCGCCTTGCAGAGCCATATTGGAGCCCGAGGCAGGAGGAAAATCAGTAATACTGATTTTGTTTTTATTAAAAATTTTGATATTTTCTTGTAGCCTATAACAGTACAAATTAAAGGAATTTCTCTCCCTATGGACTTTGGCAAATGTTTTTTGGATTTCTAGATTTCGGTTAATTAAGTGAGCCATGCAGAGAATTGTCATCCTGAGCGAAGCCGGGTTGTGTTGACGGTACTTAGACTTCCTCACAGCTACGTCCTGCTTCCAGTCATCTTAGTGCACCTGTCAGTGAAAGCAAGTGAAGGGTTTTCTCATTAGAACTGCTGAAAGTCAAAGAATGAACAGAGACATCGCTTCCCATGGAGTGAGCAAAGCATGAGTCTCCCACCATTTCTCGCGGATGCGAGGCACTAGTGTTAGAGTGTCCTTGGGTAAACCTTTATTGGCACAGGAGTTACACAGTTAATTCAGTCATTCCCTAAATGTTTAATGGCAATATGTTGCAACAAGGTTGTAGAAATATTTCACAGGAGAGGGAGATAATTCAGGGGCTCTAAAACCAATTGGAGAGAAGGTGTGGCTATTTGAGACTGGCCAGCACAGCAGGATGTTCCTCCGGGGCAGTTCTTATGGTTATTTAAATGGATAAATATTGCATGTATTCTTATACCTGATTTAAAAAACTATTTATGGTCTCCAAATAGTAAATAACTCTTAAAGGAATGCCACTTAAGTTAACACATTAGAAGCCTAGAAGAGATAAAACTTATCTCAGTATGAGCTCTGGAAGGCACATAGTGGATATACTAATGACACTAGCAATAACTTTATTTCCCAACATTTTATATTTACAAAGTTCTTCACCATGTTCCCAGTGCAAACCTGATAAGGGGGCAAGGGGATGAGATGTTCAGCTCTCCAGTTTGGTGATGAAGAAGCCAAAACTTAGAGTGTTTATGTAACTAGCTACTCAGAGGCAGAAATAATGCTTAAACTCAGCTCTCTTATTCTAAGCAAGTGCTTTTTCCGTTAAGCAGATTACTAAACTGCATGGCCCTTTGAAGAACTTTAATTGTTATGACTAAATAAACTTAGTGGAGCCTAAGTGTCAAGCTGGCTAGCACCATTCACATCACTGTGGTTGCATGGATGCTGTCAGGGAAGGAGTGAAATGATTCAGGTTAGATTCTTGGCTCCATCACTTACTTTTCCTGAGATCCTCATCATCAAAAAGAAAATTTTATCTTTGTAAAGATAAAATGAAGACAATATATGTGAAAGTCGCTATAAATGAGGAAAGCTCTTTCTGTGAATTTTGTATCCTTATTAATGTCCAATCCCATTTTCTCCAGTGGCATCCTTGAAGAAAACAAGAAAGCTTGTCTTAACCTCATACTTTTATTTTTCTCTCCCAGAAGAAATGACCCTGTGTGCCTTTTAAATTAAGTAATCTCCATTTAAACATTGTTTTATTTTAATATTGATCAGGGAAACCACAGTATTCTGCAGATGTTCCGACTTTAACCACTAAGTGAAGGAGTATTTTAACCTGTGCTGTGCAACTAACTTCATGATGACATGGGATCAGGAATTCAAATTGCCATTAATCAAATACGTTGGTTCATTCTAAACCTTCCTATAGCAGGATATTAAATTTCAAAGCATTAAGATACAATAATGTAGTGAGTACAAAAATTGTATTGTGCATAATTTAATATTTGATAACATCTGAAACCGTTGAACCAGGAAGGGCTGGATGATTGAAGGGACTCCTTCGTCATGCGGATCCTTCACTGTTGCTTTTTAATCATTGTGAATGTTAATGATTCTGAGTGAATAAAAGATTGACAATAGCTGCAGATAATTCTAGCAGTGGAGAGTCTATATGTCGTTAGGATTTAAGAGATACCATTTTCTATAGTAATAAAATGATATAATTTCATACTTGTCTTTCTTTTGAATCAAAATGTTATCTGGTTTTGTTTCCAGAAATATTCCTTTTTTGCACTTCTTACCGATGTCTTAGAAATTGAAATTAAAGACAAATTTGCCAAGAGCCGTCCTATCATCAAGCGTTTTCTGGGGAAACTCACCATTCCAGTGCAGAGGCTGCTGGAGCGGCAGGCCATCGGGTAATCAGCCCTCACTGTGGGCATCTCGTTGAGATTCGTTTGTACAGAAGCAACTGAAATGATACTTTGTAGTCCTAGGAGTTTTCTTACTGATAAGAAGTGGTAACATAATTCTTTTAGAAATAAAAGTACCGGATATTCATTAAAATGTGCAGGACCAAAAGTCCACTGTTTTAATTATGTACCTTGTTTTCCCTTGGTCTCTGTCTTTCCCATCATGTACCTACTGTTAGCACTTCAGCGTCCTGTCAGAGTGCACGATTGTTTTTGAGTGTGTTGAAATCTGCCGTGAATGCCTCTCCCTAGAGCGAGAGCCTAGTGTCAGGCTGACGTCTCCCTCATCCTGATTATTCCCACCCGGAGAACTTGTGATTCCTGAAAAACAAAGCCACCTTGTTTTGGATCTGTTTAAAACATGACCTAGACCCTGAGGGGGTGTTACAGTGGAGCTCCTAGACATGTGCATTCATCCGGGCAACTAAAATGTACTCATTGAGAGAATTTTAAAATGTGATTCGATGTCTGTTCTCTTTCTGTGAGGCTTTTGTAAGTTGTCAATAAGGTGGTGAAGAAGTCATCACATGCCTCCATCCCTCATTAGAAATGGTGTCTATATTTTTACACAGTAAATACCAGCAAAGCCAGTTACACTGGTACTCCGAGGTAGCACTGGGAGCAGCTTTCTTGTCTCTTTTTCATTGTAGGAGAACATTAAGAACAGATGGCAATAGCAGTAGTGGTAGTAAGAGTATTGGTAGCAGTAGTAGTCGCAGCAGCAGCAGTAACAGTAGTAGTAGCAGCAGAAGTAGTAACAGCAGTAGCAGTAGGAGTATAAAACAAAAGTAAACGAAAGATGCTGAGAGCTTCCTCTATGTCAGGAGTTAAGAACATCACGCCCATTAGCTCCTATAATCTTCTCAACAACTCTGCTAGTTAAATAATGGGATTATCCCCATTTCAGAGATGAGGAATCTGAGGCTAGAGAGCAAGTGGTGGAGCGGAGATTTGAGCTCAGATCAGTTTGCTCTAGAACCCTATAAGGACTGGCGGTGTTGCTACATTTCTCTAGCTAACTGAGGGAGCTTGATGGTTCATATTCATTCTGCTGCTAATTAACTGTCCTATTTCAGAAGTCACAGTTTCCCTGGGCGTTAGTTTCCTTATCCGAAAAATCAAGCATTTAGACCAGATGATCTCTAAGGCCCCTTCAAAATCTGAAACCAGTGAGTTGTAATTCTCTGGTCATCATAGGCAATGGAATTGTGGTTGAGCCAGCCCATGTGAAGTAGAAATATTATACTGCATTCTAGCATCCTGGTTTATCTGATAAAAGCTGGGAAATCACATTTTTAAGGATAATTATTGCTTCTTGTAGAGGTAATATACTTTGGGAACTTTTTAAAAATTATTTTTAGGATTTATAGAAAGTGAAAGATTATAAAGAGTGAGAATTAACCATGGGAAATACATCTATCATTTGATTTATATAATTATAATCATGTAATTTAGGAAATTCCTGTGACACTTGGTAGAAGTGTTGATTTCTCTATGCCAGTAAGAATGATCAAGGGAAAATAAAATCTTGTCAGTGCTTGAAACTCTTGTTGACTTTTCATTTAGTCTTTTAAAGAACTGGACACCAGAGAAATGCCAGTCATGGATTCCATGTATACTGGAAGAAAGTCCAGCATGAGCTCATAAAATTCGGAATTATGATATGTTTCTATATAAGTACGTTAAAAGCATTCCCTGTTACTGATACTTAGGGATTTGCTTTATTAAGTAAGAATGACAGTGCACATTAGTATATCAGCTATTAACATCTAAATATATATTTCTGATCTAATTATTGCTTTTCATCAAGTAATTGATACATCTTGAAGAAGTCTGGGTTTTCAATACTTACATGTTTGGTAGATTGCAGCTCTCTGAAGTGGTTGAGGTTTTACAGGGTTCAGTTTTAGAGGATGGGCTAGACCTCCTTGCTATTTACTATTTTGAGAGCATTTGTTTGAATGTGACATTTTTCATAGAGTGGCCTGCATTCTGTCCAAGAATCACATCACTTTCCCATGCTTTGTGAACCGCTCTGATCACATCAGTGAGAGACTGTCTCAGCCAGGTAGTGCGAATTCTTGGCACTTATTCTTTATAATTACATATCATAATCATATATAATATATTGTTCACAATAATATATCACAGCAACAGGCAGGATGACTCAGATGCGACTGGTTGAGAACAAGAAAGCAGGTGAATCCCTGACAGGCACACAGCAAAGACGGAGCCCTTGACTCAGAATCTCTGAATAGGGAGGATTTCCTGTATTTATAGGTGGAGTAGTTGAACTGAGTATCTTATCAGTTTGGCTAATAAACAGCACTAACACCTGTTAACATTCTTTTCTCCCAGTAAAGAGTCTCATTTGTTCGACAAATATGTGTGTCTGTGCACACGCAGATGTATATAATGTCGACTAGATGTTAAACACTGTGTGGTGCTGGGGAGTGTGATTGCGAGCAGAACCGATGGATGCCGTTCTCTCCTTACAGTTCCTCCTAAACGTTTATTTCCTAGTTAAAATCCATCACTTTTATAAATCTTTATCATCAACAGCAACACTTTACTTTTATTGGCCAAGGAGGAAGAAAGGAGAGTCAGTTTATTTTTTACAAAGAAGTGACGATTTTATTATTCCAGGACTGAATGTCCAAAGAGATGAGTGAGGAAGCACGATGTTGAGAGCAGGGCCGTGCAGTTTGCTGCTGGGTTCATGCATTAGTGGGCAAAGGTGGAGCACCTGTGTGTGTCAGGCACTGTCTGAATGCTGGGAAGACAGTGCTAAGCGAGTATTATGCAGATAGAGCCATTCTATAATGTTATTTGAGCACTCTAATGTAAAAGCATTTAACATACCTGTAATGTCTAATAGTTACAAACGCCTATATATCCCTTTACAGAAATTTTGTTTTAATTCCAGTTTAAGTAGAAAAAACATTGTGATAGCAGTTGCACTGAGGTGAGCCACGAGTAAATGTCATTAAAATGCATGCTACCAAAAGCAGCCTAGAATCGCTGAGAATATACCTAAAATGAGATCGTGATATGGTGACTGCAGAGTAGGGGCTCTGTGTCAGCTGAATCTGTGTTCTAATCCCGGTTGTGTCACTAAACAGGTGTCTGGCCTTGGGCGAGGTCCCTACCCTCCCTGTGCCTTAGTTTCCTCCTCCAGAAAACAGGACCACCACCTCCCTCACGGGGAGGCAGAGCCCTTAGCAGAGTGTGCGTGGCACACAGTAAACACTCAGTGTGGGGAAACAAAGCATTTTAAAAGCATCAATCGAGTAAAAAAATTATTACCATGTTTCTAGGGAAGACAAAGAAAAAGGTAAAGGAAATAATCTTATTGTTTTAAGAAATTCTTGAACTAGGATTTCACATTAGCGTGTGTTCTTTTCCATGGATAACATCTATTTAGACTTGTGCTGAGGGGGCAGAGAAGAGCAAACAGAATAGTTACGCAGATTAATGATAAATAGCAGACTAGAGGCTCTAAACTTTGTACCAGTGCAAATATGAGGTAGACGCATTGCTTTCCTTCTGAAGTTGCCATTAGAGGGCAGTGTGAGAGCAGAAATGGTGAGATTTGGTACTGTCCCTTTGATTATTTTCCTTAATTAAGAATAAATCAGATTCAGAATGAAAGTTGTTTGCATACAAGGAAATGATGTAATTGCGTTTGACTTTGATAAATAAACAGGGAATTGAAAATGATGGACAACTCAATCCTTGAGGAGGCTGGTAGCCTGGGCCTGGGCCTAAGGTGCTGCAGAAACTGGGCAGGCCCAGTTCTGGTCCCCTCCAGGATGCCACCAGGTGTGGCGACAAGACCCCGCCCCAGTGGCATATCTAACTTGTCCAGCCGTCCCGTCAGGACCGCTCACAAGCCACCCTGAGCATCAGTGAGAACCAGGCTCCCCCCAGTGAGGGCCAGCAGCTCCAGCGCCTTCCTTTCCACCTGAGGATGGGGAGGCTCAGCACCTGCTGCCCCTCACACAGCTGGAGCAGCTGTCAGGGTGCGGCCTGTTCTCACACTGCTCTCCCTTGACTCCCAGCTCCTGTGTTGCAGAAGACAGCAGCAGGTGCCCTCCATGCCGTCGAGTGACAATCCTTACCTGTGCGTGTCCTTTTAGAACTAGCTTCCAATCGTGCTAAGTGCTAAGGAGCCAGGCCCTCTATACTTTAACACCTGAGTCAAAAAACACCTAAAATTTTAGGCTTTTCACAGCTCCTTAATGACTTTCAAATGCCTTTTCCATGGTCACCCTTGGCAGTGACACAGCAAATCAGTGCCCTTTAAAAAAATCATATAATAATACTGTTTTGGATTTTCTGCATCTACTAATAATTGTCCTTATGACAAGATCTCCTTTTATCCCTGGGTTTATAAGTATTTGTTTATGTGAATGAATAATATTGCATTGGACTGTAACATGCCTTTGAGCCTTTTATTTTCTTGTAAGTCTGAAAGTTTTAAGAGCAATATGTGGGATATGGGGGGTGGCCAACGGGAAGGAGATTAAGGCTGGCCCTGGTGTCGTAGGATGAAAGGACCATTTCTCCTCTTACAGTGATCAGATGCTGAGCTACAACCTTGGCAGAAGGCTCCCAGCTGACCATGTGAGTGGATACCTCCAGTTTAAGGTGGAGGTTACATCTTCTGTGCATGAAGGTGAGATATCTGTATAAGTATGTCGCTGTTGGAAGAACCTGTTAAATCTTACTCAATTGCAGGTTGCATTTGAATGGAAATGATTTGTGTCCTGTTCCAAAAATAAAATAGCTACCAAAGGATTACCTGCTGGAGTTTTCCAAGCAGATATAAAAGCCTATTTATCAAAAAATATCTCTTAGGTTTATGCCTGCATTCAGAAACTGAGCTGTAGAAATTCCAGCCCGGTCAAACTTACCGGCAATGTATTCGTTTAGTAAGGAACAGTGAATCTTAGCAAGTCAGTGGTCCTGTAAAAGGGCCTCAGTGGGATGGCCAAATTCTTTGAACTGATTGGTGGTAAAGGAATAGGACATTAAAAGTTCTTTCCTTATTGCTGCTTCATTTTCATAAATGCTGCTTTCTCCTTCAGATGCTTCTCCAGAAGCTGTTGGCACCATACTTGGAGTCGGTACTGTGAATGGAGACCTGGGAAGCCCTTCTGATGAGGAGGACCTGCCAGGGGGCCATCAGGACAGCACGGTTTGTTCTAATGGCCCAGTTTCTGAGGAGAGTGCCGATGGGACGCCCAAGCATTCTTTCAGGACTAGCTCTACTCTGGAAATAGACACAGAGGAGTTAACGTCTACTTCTTCCAGGGCCTCACCTCCCAGAGGACGTCAGGATTCACTCAACGATTACTTAGATGCTATTGAACAAAATGGCCATTCCAGGCCGGGCGCAGCTACCTGCTCAGAGAGGTCCGTGGGAGCCTCTCCGAAACTGAGGAGTAGTTTTCCCACTGACACGAGGCTCAATGCAATGCTTCATATCGACTCCGATGAAGAAGACCACGAGTTCCAGCAAGACCTAGGTTATCCATCTTCCTTGGAGGAGGAAGGAGGGTTGATAATGTTTAGCAGGGCTTCAAGAACTGATGATGGGAGCCTGACATCTCAGACAAAGCCAGAAGACAACCCAGTGGAGATGGAGGAAGCCTCCATACATGAAGCCGCTTCCTTCGAAGATAAGCCAGAAAATCTTCCAGAGCTTGCAGAGAGCTTCTTACCCACAGGCCCTGTCCCAGAGGAAACTGAAAATGGCCCAGAGTCTCAACCAAGTGCTGACCAGGGCAGCACCGAATTGTGTGGCTCTCAGGAAGTAGATCAGCCCACAAGTGGAGCAGACACGGGCACTTCCGACACATCGGGAGGAAGCCGAAGAGCCATCAGTGAGACTGAGTCCCTGGATCAGGGGTCTGAGCCTTCCCAGGTGTCCTCTGAAACAGAACCCAGTGACCCTGCCAGGACAGAGAGTGTGAGCGAGGCCAGCACCAGGCCTGAGGGAGAGAGTGACCTGGAAGGCGCGGACAGCTCCTGCAATGAGAGCGTTACCACACAGCTGTCCTCGGTGGAGACTCGGTGCTCGTCTCTGGAGAGTGCGCGGTTTCCCGAAACCCCAGCCTTTTCTTCTCAGGAGGAGGAAGATGGAGCCTGTGCAGCAGAGCCCACCAGCAGCGGCCCTGCTGACGGGCCCCAGGATTCCATATGTACTCCCGGTTCTTTACCTGTGCTGCAGGTGCCCAGTGGAGAGGAGGAAGGGCCAGGGGCAGAATCAGCCACTTTACCTGACCAGGAGGAGGTGGGGGAGGTCTGGCAGCGAAGGGGGAGCCTGGAGGGAGCTGCTGCTGCTGCTGAGAGCCAGCCCCAAGAAGAGGCTGATGCTGGCGAGGCCCAAGGGGCTTGCGAAGGGGCCACTGGCCAAGAAGAGGGCGCCACTGGAGGTAGGATGTAGAAGACAGCATGGCTCTTGGCTCAAGCACGTCTGCTCAAAGAGAAGTCTTGTGGTTTTGTCCCTCAATGTGAATTACACTCCCGTCAAAGATTTTCTGAATTCTTCACCTTGGGGTTCAACAATCAGCTTTTTTTAAAAAAAAAAGTGGATCTTCTATTGCTGAAATAAGAGGGCTGTAAAATAATAGTCTTCCAACTTAAATAATGAATTTGGAGGCTGCGCATCAGGAGTGCAGTGTGGGAACTTACCCTCCCCAGGAAGATGGCCTGGTGGGCGGGGCGGCCCCTGTCCACACAGGTCCTAGGGCCTGGATGCCTGAGGGCTGGTGCATAGGAGCAAACTGCGCGTGTGCATGTGTGTGCTGTGGGACAAGGCATCCTGGGTGCCCAGAACCGGGTCCCCTTGTCTGGGCAGTGCTAAAAAAACAAATAATGAATCTCTGGTGAGACCTGGGTTTGTAGATACAAAACCAAACAGGTCAGCGGCTTCTACACTAGTGTAATACACAGAGATTTCCGGGAACTCCTGAAGTCACTCCTTCTTATATAAAACCTTCAAAACAGAAGGTTATGTGTGCTTTGCATCAAATGTGATATTTTTGCCTTCTGCAGTATAAGAAATGTCACCTCAAAAAAAAGAAATGCCAACTAAGATAGGTGATGCATTCTGAGACTTGAAGGAGAGCTGTTTGAGTGTCTGAGGAGGCGAATTTACACCTGAAATTTGTATTATGTCTTAATGAATGTGGCTCGGTAGAATGACTCTTTAAAATGTTCTATTATAGATGCATCAGAAAGTCTAAGGATAATTTCATATGCCTAAATAGCGTAGACTCAGAAATAGGAAGGATTTTCTTGTTCTGCAATTTATTTTTCTACCTAAAGTATCCCCTTCTTTTCTTCCTCCTCCTTTTTTTGCTTTGTTCTTGTTTCCTTCATTATCTTGCGTCCATTATGTGACCCTGAAGCGTTAGTGCGTGAGCAGGACAGAGGCCCCCATGGGAAAAGGTAGGGAGGGACAGACGTCTGCCTAGAGGACCCGCTTCTGACTAAGCATTCACCTGCTGTTGTCCTCTTTAGTTTCTGGTTCCTCATACGGGAAATAAGACGAAAGAGAGATAAAAGATTAGCCCCAGAAATTAGATGTTAGATGTTTTTTTGCAAAGGCTGTTTTGACATTGATGGGGAAAACAATACCTGGGTAACTTTTTACCTTTAATCCTAGGTTCTCAAGCCAACGGCCACCAGCCATTGCGATCACTGCCTTCAGTGCGCCAGGATGTTAGCCGGTACCAGAGGGTGGACGAGGCTCTCCCACCAAGTGAGGACCTGTTAACTAAAGAGCTCACCTTGATCAAAGGGGGCAAGGGTGGCAGGACCCACAGGACCTAAAAGATGGCTGCCCAGTCCCTGAGGTGAAGGGATCTGGAGATATTAGATGTAGTCTGGAAAGTGCTAGGCTGATGACTGCTGTCTCGCACTGTTCCTCCGAATGAAAGGGCAGCTGGGGGAAGAGTAAATACTATAATGTCATGGAGTAAATATCGTAATCAGGAAATTAGATCCAGATATTTTGGATAGTTGGGTATATAATAGAATTTTTCAAAACTGTGCCCAACCGGTGGCATGAATTTTCAGTTAGTAGACAAGTTGGTATCATCTTAGAAAAGCCTCCTTCTGTGTAATATACTGCTTTTTAATTCACTTACAACATTATAAATCATTAAATACAGACCCCTGATTTCTTTTCTTAGGGATATTCAGAGAAGTGTTATTAATTTCAGAAATTAGTCTACCATTTATCTGGATCATGACAATTATCTGGGGATTTGAAAGATAATTTATTTCTCTCGCTTTCAAGAAACACATAGCAGTTAAAGGAGAGATGGTTGATGATCTGGGATGCTGGGAAATAGTTGTGCAACCTGAATTCAAAGGTCAGAGTGCTACCCATCGCCAATCATAATCTTGACATAATTTAAATTCTGTTTAAGTTTCTACAATCCCTTAAAGCAATATTGCTCTGTGAGAGCAAAGCATTTTGATGAAGAGTAATAAAGCTCAGTAAATACTGCTTTTTAAGAAACATTGGAAATACATGTTTCAGCCTTATTGCTTTTCCTTCTCATCCACTCTCTCTACTCACCCCTCTTATGTGTGACCATGACAAGAGGCTGAGGCCTTTGGCCCTCAGGGTTTTAAAAATGGTGGGACATAAAGGGAGGGACTATGCATTTAAAGGGCTAAAATGCCAAGTGGTTAGTTTTGGTGAGTGCTGACAGAAAACTGAATGGTAACTATGTACAATTCATCAAAATATTGGCTTGATCCTTTGGAAATTCTCTTGTCTGCAGATCCTTCTCTTGTTCATGTATTTAGGTAACTGAGGATGGTTTCTCATAGGAAACATATGTTTTAAGCAGTTTAAAAAAATAGACTAAAATTAATTAACCATTGTGTTATCTTAAGCAGATGGGGGGAAAAACCCTTCTGTATTGTTTACCCTTGGAAAAAAATTAGAGGCAGAAAAGATAAATATCCCTGGGAGATATTTAGATATAACTGGAGGAAAATGAATTAGGAACACGAGGAGAGAATTCTGGGAGAGCTTTATTTATAGGGGTATGTGGATTACTAGTAAGGAATTAGAGTTTCAGGGGCCTGGACAGGAGGCATAGTATTGCACTATGTGTGGATAAATGGCCTTCTCCCGGCTACATCCAATAGCTCTGAATTTTGTTGGACCATAATATGGGTCTCTAGATTGCATTCAATAAAGACAGGCACTTTCTTGCTGAAATTATGACCACTATTTGTGATAGTTCAATGCATTTGTTTAAACACTGATATTTGTGTTACACAGAGTACATCTTAGAATTTTTAAAAATAAACAATTGGCAGTTCATTTTAATATGTTGATAAATCCAAAAGTAAAAAAAAAAAATTTTAATAGTATGTCCAATTTAATGAGTGACTGATGAACAGGAAGAAAATTCTTAAGACATATTCCCTCTTATGCAACTTGCAAATTTGGGGATTTGTATTATCAGGGATGGGTTACAGATTATGGTCTGAGCATACCTGATAACTGTTCAAAGCTGTCCCCACACTGCTTTGCCCCTTCCTATCACCAGTCTGTTTCCTCCTTCCAACGGTCTATTAACACTTTGCTGCCCCTGCTTGTTGTCTGTCTCCATCCCAGCCTGTTCTCTGCCTTCCTTTCCTCACCGGGCAACTCTGTTGCTCTCTCTGGCAGTGCCTCTGCCTTAGAGCTGGGCATTCTGCATTCCGCCTTTACTTCTGCCTTCTGCCTTCACACTGCGTCTCCCGGGAGGCTCAGCTAAGGGGCATCTGGTTGGAGCGTGCAGACTGATCCGTCTCTTAAATGACCTGGCTGAATTCTTTTAAGGCCAAGACTTAGACTTTTAACACTATTAATTTTAATAGCTCAAACTTGTGTAGTTACTTACAGTTTACAAAGATCTTTTACATGCTTTATCTGTTTTTTATTCTTTGTAACAATTTTGTGAGGTAGGTCAAGCAGGTCTTGCCTGTAATTCATAGATGTATGGGTGAAAACCAGCTAATCTGATTCTTTAATTTTATAGATGGAGAAATTGAAGCCTGGATAAATTAAGTAACTTGCTTAAGATTGCATACTAGTGAGAGTTGAGACAGAGGCTCAGACATTCCTTCTCTTCTGTTAGGTATTCTGGTCTAAGATTAGAAGGGGCGGGACTATTGTGTGGGTGGGGAATGTAAATTCTGAAAGCCTGGTTATGTTATTTATTAGGCGCACACGACACTTCAAAGCAAAGGGTTTGGGAGTTTCACTGAAAGTTTACTGTATTGTAGGTTTTGAGGTCAGACCTAGGAAAGCTCAAAAAGTGCTCAGCTTTCTTCTCCTTCTTCCCAGCGGAGGGCCCTCATTATAAAAGAAGTGGTCACAGTCACTGGATGAGCAACTATCTCATGGCCCAGACCCCAGACAGGTCTGCTCTGTGAAGCATCTGTATCAGACTCAGAATTGCCTTTTCCTCTCTGGAGCGTGTGCAGGTCACATCCCCAGACCTGCAGGACAGGCGTCTGAAACATTGCGCCTGGAGCTCTGATGCCCCTCATTCTTGATTCTTGCTTTTCTTTTTCCTTATGATTATTGTTGTTATTTTAGCTCATTTTCACCTTAAAAATACTTGTGTACTAACATATAGTGAGGAAAGCATCCAGCAAACTTATGCTTTTCTCTGAAGATTTCCCCACTCAATTAGGGGGAGTCCGTGGTGCCCTTGCTGTGCTGCCTCACTCTTAGAGCTGGCCCCGTGCTGGTCTTCTCGTCAGTGTTAGAACTTAGTCTCTGAACATTGAGTTGATCTCTTTTGCTGCAAAGCAATTTTCCTTGTTTGTTTGCTCGTTCTTGTAGTCTTCTTCCTCTGGCCTCAGGATCTGGGAACAGACCTCAGACTTAGTACAAAGACTGCTCAGCTGTGATGATGATCCACCAATTGGTTCTCCAAATCTTACTCTTGCTTTAGGCTATGGACCGTGTGCTGTGACCCTGTGGGCTATGTAACTCCAACCACTGGTTGAGAGATATCCTAATGATCCATACAAAATAAGAAAGTGCCAGATCTCGAGGGCAGCGAGGCACTGTTGAGAGCCTCCCAGGGAACAGCTTGAACTTGAATATGTGCTGAGGGTCTTAAGAATGTGCTGCGTCCTGCTCTGAGATGATTGATGGTGTTGGGCTGGAGGCAGCTCAGGGCTGAAGTCCACTAGAACATCGTCAGCATGACAAATCTTGGTCTTTTTAGCATTAAGATAAGTGAAAAAAGAATGACCAGCTCAGCCCCTTCTGAAAAATTATTTTATTTTTCTCTTTTGGCTCCAGTGTAATTGTGACTTAACCCATTGCTGCACTGGAGACAAAAGGGAATTGTTGAATAAGTGTTTTTCCCCCAAAAGGGTAGGAATTGGAACAGATTCAGGATGAACAGTCTGGATTAATGGGCTCATAGGATCCCAGGATTGTTGCCATAGCGTTAGGACTAATGCGTTACTTATGTGGTGGGTTCAAATGGGTAGGTCTGGAAAAACACGAGGGAATGTTTATCATTTTTGCGGTTGTGCACTTTCATTATTAAAGCATCCTTTGAAATGAAAGTTTAAAAGAAGACAGTGAATCTGAAAAGTATAATTAATCTTCACTTAGAGTTTCTACTATGTTTAAGGCTAGGAGCTCTTATGCTCTACAGCCTAAAAGGTAGTTTTGAGAAAATAATTGATACTTTTAATCTAAAAAGCTACTTTCTTAAAAGTTGAATATTAAGGTCCAAAATATGCAGCTACTTGAGATTCTTTTTAAACTTTTTATTCAAATATAATATACATACAGAATAAAGCAGATTCTCCCAAAATGAACACGCCTCTGCAACCAGCACCATACCACTGGCACCTGCAGGTCCCTTTGTGCCTCTTCCAGTCACTAACCCCGCTTCTGAAGGGGAAGAAGAGTGACTATCCTGCCTCCCAAAATCATAGATAAGTTTCACTTTTGTACTTTACACAAATGGTATCATACTTCCTTGACTATTAAAATAAGGAAAAAAATAATCTTTTAAACACTGCTGTCTAGCATTTATCACAAAGCTTAATTTTTTTCCTTAAAGTGCCTTTAGTTCATTATAACTTCATCATCTTGCCATTTTGGTGAAGATGCCATGGTTATTATAACTTTTTTATAGGGGGTTTATAAATTTGTTTTACAATGTTCAAGTACTTCGTGTGTCTAAATCCAGGTTGGAACCAGTTCAAGCCCCACTCAGAGTCCTCTCACATCTTTGATTCATGTAGACAGCCTGATGCTGGTTTCCCCTGGTAGGTGATTCATTCTGTCTAGACACTTTCTTCCCAGGCTCAGCATTCACTGAGATGTGTTCATATCTTCATCTGATCACCTGGATGGTACAGTGGAGACCAAGGAGTGGTTTGAAGGGAGTCAGAAAGAAGAGTGACTACAGAGGAATCATAGGGACAACTCCTGCCCCCTTCCCAAACATGTTGGTTCTCAAAGTTGAAAATGTCTACGACCTCACATGTTCCTGCCTCTGGTGTCCTGTCTAGGGATTGATGCCGTGACAGTGGCCTTGCATAATTTTACATGCTTTCTAACTCTCGGACTTCCCCTTATTGTTCAGCTATTTCAAGGTGCTATTATATTTGAGTCTCAGGCTGTCTCCACATCTACTTGCTCCTGGATTTCCGTTTGGGGCGTTCAGGCTAAAGTTTAGTTTCTTGTGAGCTTGTCCTTCAAGACCTCTGAGAAATCTAGCATGAGCTCCATGGTTTGTCCAGTACATTAGCTGCTGTTCTAAGTTCTTACTAATTTATGTCAGTGTTCCTCAAATGTTAGTGTGTCTAGGAATCATCTGGAAAGGTTGTTAAAAATGTAGCTAACTGGGTCCTAGTTTCAGATAGTCTGATTCTGAAGACATGAGATGTATCCTGGGCATCTGCGTTTTTATTGATCCTCGAGTAATCCTGACACAGGCTGAGTCTCACAGCTTAAGAAACAGTTCTTGAGATAATAGTTTTCAAACTTTATCACTGCCGTGGCTCTTAAGGCAAATGAAATCTTAGGTGGAAGACCAATATATGCAACAGATAATACTGAGCTGCAGTGGCTAAAATGGGACTGGCAGGTGGTTCCAGAGCCCTACCCCTCAGGACCCCAAAGCCCCTGGCGCTATAAGGCTTAAATTTAATTAGAGTTAAATTTGGAAATCGTGGCCTAGACAAGATATTGCTAGATTCTTCCTGAGCCTAAATTTGGAAATCGTGGCCTAGACAAGATATTGCTAGATTCTTCCTGAGCCTAATGTAGTAAAATCATTTTGCAGATTCATAATAATTTTAGAACTGAAAGGGACCTTAGAAATGTTTAATTCTGTCCTCTAATTTTTCAGGTAAAGAAACTGTAGTCCATAGAGTTATAGTAATTTGTTGAAGGTCATGTAGCAAAGGCATGACAAAGCCATGGCCAGAAACCAGGCCTTCTACTTCCCAGTTTAGTGCACTACACATGCATACCCTGATGTGTTGTTCTCAGGCTCGCTGCACGCTGATCATAGACCCCACTTCACAGTGTGACAAGACAAGGGAGTAAATGCTATGATCCCAGTCTTGTCTGATTTTAGCATTGTCTGTGAGAGAAAACTTGGATGAGTGCTCATGTGCTTTCTTGTACCAAGAACAAACTGTGGCCAATATAAAAACTTATCAGATGTTAAAGCAGCTCTACCCTCATTTCCACCCCACGAAGTAACTCTGATAGATACACTAGAGAGCTGACTTTCCTACTGGCTCCTCCACTGTCTGTCTGGACTTCCACTTGAAGAAGAGTGCATATGTAGTTCATGAATAAGTCAGCAGCATAACCGTCTTTCTCTATCCACTGCCAAGTGTCCACTTGAAACCAGCAATATAGCATTTCTCTTTATGGAGACCCAAGTGACAACCTTGATTTAAAGATACGATATTTAATAGGGCTGGTCTTAATGTGCATCCAATGTCCTGTGTTCTTAGAAAGCAAATTTTCAGAACTTATTTTCTTATTCTCCCTATTGCACATAGAAATGTCTTTACGGAAATACAAATTAAGGTTATTACCTTAATAACCTTTGCAGAAAGTGAATACAAGAATCATTCTTCTTTATGGCTTTATGTTGTTTAAATTATTTGTTCATTCATTACATGCTGTGTGCAAGGCACAGTGGTGAACACATTTGGAGATTCACCCCCACCCCCATATGGGCCTCGTCCAGACCACATTCCATGAGGTAAATTTTTATTGTTTGTTCAAGGAAAAAGTTCCATCTTTGAAGATAATTTTTTGACTTTCTTTTGTCAGCAAATGGAAAGTATGCAACAATGTGTTTTCTTTTCTGCCTTGGCTGCCAGAAAACTTAGAGCCAAATTTTACTTACAATCTTATCTTGGGAGTTTGGCAGCGTCTCTCTTTCTGCTTCCTTTAGTTGGTTTCTGTTCTGTTTTTATCCCTAATTGACCTATTCTACATTTTTTAAAATTGGAAGCTACTGTAAACATTCTTGGGGGAAGGAATGGCCATTTGTTTTCATACGCATTTGATTTGACATATAACATGTGCTTGAATGATCCTGGCTCTAAGGAGAAAGGAATGCGATGGGAATAATCAGCTCTCAAAGTTTTCGAGATGGGAAAGTACTCAAGGAGCAAGGCAACACACTGGAATAGATCAAAGCGTTTTGGAAAACAGTTCCTGAAAATGCTTAATGTACTTCCTGTTTGTCAGCATATGGCAGGCTGAGCATGAGGTCTTTTGGAAATGTCCTACTGCTGGGACTGTGGCTGTGAATTCAGATTTGGCAGGCTGGTTCATTGTGAGTCTAGCTTACCTTGGAGGATGAGACATTGAGTTATTTGCTGTTTGTGTGGTGCTCTTCCTCAGCCCAATTTTTCTTTCTCTTGCCATTTGTCATAAATCACCATGTGCTGAGATCAACAACAAGAAAATCTTTTCCACTCCCCACGAAGGCAGCCTTCAGTGATTGCCTGGAGCTGGCTGGGATCTTCCAGGCAGGTCTTTCCAACCCTAAGGACTTTGTTGGAATCCTTGTCCTTGCTCCATTCACCTCCAGAGCAAATGCCACCAGTGGTCAGGAGCAAACCTGCCTTCCTCCTCGCCTCCAGGATTAGACCATGGTGTCTGTTATGAGCTATGTGAGCACATGGAGAGTTTTGAAATAATCTAGCTGCTCAGGAGAAAGGTGCTTACTAATTTCAAAAATTAATTTACAGATAAATAGAAATGTATAAGGAACTTTCCTGGTTAAAGCATAGATCTCTGCTGTTTTCACGTGTGCCTATATAAATTACCCTTCCCAACTTGCATCAGTTTCAAAATTTTTGCCTTTTGCAAAGATCAGCCCACGCTCTTCATATTTTAATAGGGGAATGGCCTTTTAGAGAGTCACAGAGGTGGGATGGCTGGCTCTGAAGACCAGTCTGCTTGCTGTTTTTATTTAACATGCACTTACATATTTGTTTACAAAGATTAACACACTTCAGCAATGAGATTGCTTCAACATAAAATTAAATAATCTTTTAAAACATTGTATTTATTTGAGATTGGAGGAAAGTAATTACCCTTGCTCTAAAAATGTATTCATCTTTGGGAAACTGCAAATGGAAGTTTGTAGATAATGATACTGTTTAACCACTAGGCTAGCATTATTTTCTTCTGAAGACTACATTTATTAAAATTTTATGTAAATATGCACGTGGAAATTTCCAACTCTGAGTCTTTCATCTAAGTTGGAAAAAACAGAGAAAAATCCATTTTGGGTGAAAACAAACATCAATACCAATTTTGATGTGAATATCTAAAGTATTATGATACCAACTGCTTGTATTTTTAAAATGCTGGCACTCATACGTGAAGGATGAGCATTGTGGGTGGGTCTGGAAGAGTCTCTTCATTCAGAGATTCTTTAAGGGGTTGGTGTTATACACACAGAGTATATTTACTAACCGGCCACAACAGATTCTGGTGTGGACTGGGGGCAAGTGTAGGATTATGCAGTGAGGGGAGTGTTATTAGCCCCAAATTATAGCGTGTCTGAGAGAGAAATCACGTGCTGCACTTAATGAACCACACTGATGCCTTTGGCTTCTCCTCCTAACCCCTCTCGGTGCGTTGCTGCTGTTTAGACTGGGAGGCGCGCATTGACAGCCACGGCAGAATCTTCTACGTGGACCACGTAAACAGAACCACGACGTGGCAGCGGCCCACGGCGCCCCCTGCCCCGCAGGTGCTGCAGCGCTCGAACTCCATACAGCAGATGGAGCAGCTGAACCGGCGGTGAGCACGTGTGCCTTGGTCTGACTCTTCTGTTTTGCGGTTGGGCTAATTTTTACATGGTGCAAAGTAGAGAACACGGTTGTCTCTTTCATCTTTGTGTGTCTTGTCATTAAGGTGTAGCTGTTACCTCTTTTGATTCGTAGACTTCATTGATCTTCTCTTGGTTAAGAAAGTAATAACCATACACATACACAGCTTGATTGGAAACAAGAGAGGAAATAAGTAATGATGACCCCTTCTGTCAACCCAAGGCATTGATTTTTAGTAAAACAGCACGTACATTCATAATTTGAAGCCAAATAGCTTTTTATAGATATCTAGAATCTTCATTCATGATGCTTCTTTATTATCAACCGAAGCCTTTTAAATGTCATTCTTTTTCAAAAACGAATTGCTATGGAATAAAAAGTTCTTTTCTTTAACACTATAGGAATTTAATTTTCTTTGGTTAAGGGCCATGCTTTTTAAAAAAAGTTTTATTAATTTGTTAGGAAAATGTTTCCTAAGCCATGAGCAGAAGAAATTCAGTGCAATGTGTTTACTTAAACAACAGATGGCCCAGACAGTCAGGGAATAGGGGTCTGGGCAGAAGATGGTTGAGGGTGAGAAGACGGTGAAAACTTGTGGGCTATAGGGGAGCGGTCGAGTCCCAGGTTTTAGAGGCCGCTGTGGTGTAACTCCAGGCTCGTGACTTTAGATATCAGAGTATCCGCAGAACCATGACGAACGAGAGGCCTGAGGAAAATGCCAGTGCGATCGATGGGGCCGGGGAGGAAGCTGACTTCCACCACGCCAGTGCGGGTAAGAGCCTTTGGGTTGGTTTGTTTCATCATCTCACAAAAGTAGAAAACAAATAAGTAAGGATTTCCAAGAACCGAGGCTTTTCTTTTAGTGAACTTTTGATCTTCGTTAAGATCTGATAACCCAACTCAAAAAGTTTCATTCACCAGAGACCTCTTCCAATCCTTGACTTTTTAAAATTTAATTTTGTTTATTTATTTATTGTAAAGATTGGCACCTGAGCTAACATTTCTTGCCAATTTCTTTTTTCTTCTTCTTCTCCCCAAATCCCCCCAGTGCATAGTTGTATATTTTAGTTGTAGGTCCTTCTGGTTGTGGCACGTGGGATGCCACCTCAGCATGGCCTGACCAGTGGTACCATGTCCGCGCCCAGGCTCCGAACCAGCGAAACAGCAAAACCCTGGGCCACCACAGCAGAGCGTGCGAACTTAAGCAGTTGGCGATGGAGCTGGCCCCTTCCAATCCTTGACTTTTTATTAGTACTAAGAAAAGAATCACACAACCAAATACAATATAAATTACCTTAATATCTGCATGTGTGAGATAGTGGAAAAAGATTAAATCCCATCACTTAGAAAATCTAAGCATGCATTAAAATGTTAACAGTGACTAGAAATTTTATTCAATTCCATTTTGGTGTAATTAAGAAAGTCAGGTTTTATATATGAATTTACAGCAAAGGAAAAGGTACTTTGGGGATTAAAATAATAGCAAGTGATATAGGTATTCTTTGGTTCTTTGAAAATGTAGATGGAAGTGAATAGATATGTGTCTCCACCTCGTGGAGAAATGTCCCTGAAGCCTTTGTGGTCTGCCCCATCTAGATTTCCGACGGGAGAGCGTCCTGCCTCACTCTACCTCCAGATCCAGGCTCACGTTGCTGTTACAGTCTCCCCCCGTGAAGTTCCTCATCAGCCCAGAGTTCTTCACCGTGCTGCATTCTAACCCTGTGAGTGTCAAATCTGAATGTCTGAGATGGGAAAAGCAACAGGCCAAAGGAAATGATCCTCGTTTATGTAATGAGAGTAAGAAGGATAATAGCTGATGTTTACTGAGCACTGCCTGTGTTCCAGGCTCTGTGTTAAGCATTATTATGTTAAGCCAAAACTTCTTTGTATGAAGAAAAAAATTAGAGTATGATAGAAAGCATTTCTTTGTGATGTGAATCTTAAGTTGTGTCACAGAATCAATAATGGACACTGGTTGGTAAAAAACAGAGTAGGAGGGCCTTCCAGGTGGAGGATATGCATGAGCAGATAGAAGTGAAGAGAGTGTCCTAAATGCATAACAAGTTATCTCATTCATCCAGTATGTATTACTGAAAACATGATTTATGCTAGAAATTATGGTAAGTGCTTCAGACACAGTGGGCAGTAAGATTAAGTTCTTACCCTGGAGTGGACAGAGCGTAAAGGCCACTTTAGAAAGATGGTTATAGAATGCCTGTCTGAAGAAACAGTTTTGAGTTGAAAGCTGAAGGATGAGAAATCGTTGACCATGGGAAAAGCCAGGGGAAGGTCATTTCAAGCAATTGAAACAGCAAGTGCAAGGACCCGAGGCTCCGAAAAGAGAGCAGAGGGGCTCCTGTGTTGTGATGGAAAGAGGGAGTCTGGTGATGGTATGTGGAAAATCAGCAAGATCCAGACCATGAATCTGGCTGCGGGACATGGCAAGGAATTAGGATTTTATTCTGAGATGAGTGGGAAGCCATCATGTGCTTAGAGTTACTGCTCCTGTCTGGAAACTGTAGAAAGGCAAGAGTGGAAGCAGAGTGATGACAGCGAAGGCTCTTCCATGGTCCAGGGGAGAGACAAGGATGACTGGGACCATGATGTTGACATGGAGCTGGGGAGAAGTGCATGGATTCAACAGGCATTGAGAAGGTAGAATCAATATGACTTGGTGAAATTGGTTGTCAGGGATGAGAAAAAGAGAAGAAGCAAGAAATACTTTTAGGCTTAGGTTTGACAGACGAGTTAGCTTGTTGGGTCAGTGGTGCTAACGTGGGACTAAACAGCTCTCAGTTTGACTGGGTATGAGGAAGACACGAAGAAAGAGCTTTCTGTATCTCTGAGGTGTTTGGGTATAACAGGGTGGGCAAAGGGGATTGCTGCGCAAGTCTCTAGTGCTGAGGGAGTGGCCTGCTGAAGATATTAATTAGAGGAAGTTTGTCTTAGCTGCACAGAATGATCTAGAATAAGGGAAACACTTGCCATAGAAGTCCAGCTGTATAATCCATTCATCAAGGCATGAGTGGCTAAGAGCCTGGACTATGAGGTAAAGAAATAGAGAAGAAGGATCCAGCATGAGAGGAGTCACAGGCAGAGAGCTGGCAAGATTTGGAGGGTAAATAAAAAGAATAGAAACAAGAAGATGACCCTGAGTGTTAATAGTAATACATAAATAATAAACAATAATACATAATGAATAATAAGAGGAGAGTTAGAATGAGAGGCTTGTTAAGGGAGTAAAACAACATATTGAATTTAACAAAACAGATGATGCGGCTTAGGAAAAATAGAGTAGACTGTGGGAAAAGTGGAAGTCAGCATCGTCCAGTCACCAGGCGTTATCATGGGGTTATTCATGTGTACGTGTTTATTGACGTTAGCATATTTCTGTCTTATTTTATTAGCTTTGCTTTGTAAGTATAGCATCTGTCTGGCTTTAGTGATCATTATCTCCTGGTTTACAGGTTTAGCTTGAACAGAGAAGACTTACGAGGAGGGTGAGCAATGAATAGGGTTCTAGCTGTCTTCAGATTTCTTGCGAGAGGGATTAGATGTCAATAAATTGTGTGTTCAATTTAGCAACAGTTTGTTGATGTCCTATAATGTATGTAAGTACGGTACTAAGTCCCAGAGGTACAAAAATGACAGCAACCATGGGCCCTGGAATCTCAGACTTGAAAACACATTCCAATGCAATGACCAGAGTTATGAGTGCAATAATCAAGGCTGTAGAAGCTGTAGGAGATAACCCTGCTGGCGTGAGTGACTAAGGCACATGGAGGGAGCCATCGATGGGCTTGCATTTGAGACAGGTTTTAAAGCTGAATAGGAACTTGCCCTAGAAATAAGTTGGGCCAAAGCAGCATTCACAAAACAAGAGATTCATGAAGTTGCAAGGCTGTCTCGATAATTACTACAAAAGTGCTGAAACTGAACTAGAGGAACAGCAGTTTAGTGTTGCTGATGTGTTGAGAGTAAAGCACACTAGTGAGGGTCAGATCTGAGCCTGGAGAGGTAGGCAGAAGCCAGGTTACAAGAACCTAAACTCGTGATTGGGACACTTCTAGGAGATGGTAGCTTTCCTACAAGGAACAATGGGCTAACATGTAGAGCTGTCACTCCAAAACAGAAAGTATCGTACTCTGGTGGGAAGAGCTCTGAACTTGGAGTCAGAGAACACGAGTTTTCCTTTCTTTGTTCATTTGTTCATCATTCATTCAACCAGTGTTTTTTAAATGCCTGTGATTTGCCTGGTACATTCTAGACTCTGGGGATAGAGTGGTAAGCAATACAGGCAGAGTGGTATGTGATGACAAACTAGTGAACAAGAAAAGATAATTCAAGTAGTGCAGCATGGCAGGAGGTGCAACTGAAACAGCACCCCGGGCTAAGGTGACCTCGGGACGAGCCCCTGGACACACTGCTTTAGATTGGGTAGACAGGAAGGCCTCTCTGAGGGAGCCACACTCAAGCTGTTGCAAAATGTCTAGAAGCCAGTAAGGTAAAGATCTGGGAGCAGCACCTTCCTTGCCAAGGAAGAGCAAAGGCTTGAAGACAGGCATCAGCTTGATGGGGTACGTAATAAGGTCAGAGAGGTGAGGGCAGGGCGCCCGAATGCAGGGCTCGTATGATCTGGCAAGGAGTTTGGGTTTTATTCTAAAAGGACTTATTCTAAGGGGATTTCCTATGGAGTGTAGTTTCAATTTTTAAAAGTTCTTTCTAGCTGCTGTGCCAAGAATTGGTTTTAGAGGGTAAGATTGGCATCAGGGAGACAAGTGCAGAGGCCCTGTGGTGAGACATGGAAGGAGCTTGGACTGGTGCAATGGCAGTAGAGATTGTGACAAGTGGATGCATATGGAACATATTTTGGAGGGAGAGCTGACGTTCTTGCTAGTAGATTAGTATGTGGGAATAAAAGAAAGAAAGGCTTCAAGAAAGAGCAACTGATTGGATAGTAGTCTTCAGGAATTTGCTGGTAAATGTTCAACAACCAGCTCTGCGGGAAAAAAGTGTGTGTGTGTGTGTGTGTGTGTGTGTATCTCACATATATATCTATCATAAATTTTACTTATGTAAAGGGTGTGTAGCACACAATTTGCAAATAATAAAAATTAGAGACAGAATGCTTCTGTTGATTTTTGCTGAACTTCTTTATCAGTCACCAACCTACAGTTGTAGTTGATGAACAAGTATAGTTCCAACATGACTGTTTTCATTAAAGTTAATGCATAAGACCACAGTGAACAAGGGAGATGCATGTCGGGACTTCACACTTCTGTGTCGGTGAGCTCAGCACCTTCTCTGTTGAGCCAGATAATAGTTAATGAGTACTGGATTTGTATTTCTTTATTTGTGTGTGTGTGTGTGCTATTTGCAATGTAACGGTGCAATTTGAAGTCTCATCTGTATTATTAGCATTTTATTTTCTCCACCAACTTCTGAAGTCTAGAGCTTGTATCTAGGAAAAAGCAGCGAACATTGTCTATAAAGGACCAGAGAGTAAATAGTTTGGGCTTTCGGGCCAAGAACAACATATAAACGAGTGGAGGTGACTGTATTCCAGTAAAACTTTGTTCGCAAACACAGCCAGCCCACCTGGGGGGCCGTGTCTGCCCACTCCTGCTCTAGACAGCCTGCAAAACAGCACATCAAGGCCTGATTTGCATTTACTGGTTTCTATAGTGTTAATACGCCTGCTATGGCCAATTTCAAGCTACCAATACTACCTTCCTAAGCAGAGAGTTCTGACTTCTCTGTGGGCTGCCTTCTTTGGTACAAGCTTCTCATCACTAATAGCAGAGTTTCAAGTAGAGGCTGGATTAACAGTCACTGGGCTGTGGTATAAGCTGCAGTTTATAAACTTGGTAGACTTTTATAAATAAATGCATATTCCTGGTTCCCAAACCTTAGCGATTCTGGTTCACTAGGTTTGGTGTGGGGTCCAGGAGTCTGTATCTTTATTTTTTAGGCCCCTTAAATGATTCTGATGCAATTGGCTGGTGACCTGTAATTTGGGAATTCCTAGTGTCCAGAGATGCTATATAAACTGACCTCCTCACTCCCTTTGTCACAACCATAACTCATCCAGACTTTTGACAACTAACTTGTTTTAACAGTGGAAGATCCTCAGCAGCTTATAGGTTTTTCCTTTATTTTGTTGTCGTGTTGTCATTATTTTTCTCTTTTCTTTCCTTGGGCATGATTTTAAAACTTCTTTTCCTGGGCAGCCCATCTTGATTTGAAAGTTTTTCTGCTAAAACATTTTAATTTTTTTCTTCCTCCTGCCTGAACTGCATTCATTACTGGCTCAAAAGATGACCCATGCTGGGCATCTATGCATTTCTGTATGATTTAAATTCTCTTGGGTTTTGGAAACCTTCTTTCCCTGACTTATATATGGCAGGAATTAAAGTAGCTGGATTTTTCTTGCTAATGGTCTCAAGGTATGAATTATGAGCTTAAGTCAGACAATTTTTTGTAAAGGGCATTACTTGCTGACATTCCCTCTTTTTCTTAGATTAGCAGAAAATGTTACAAAATAAACTTTTAATCAGTTTTCTTATTTTAAGATTTATTATCTAGTTTTTTTCCCTCGAACTGTTTATAATCAATAACTATTGCAGTGGATTCCCTGTTTATATTATTGAAAATGTTCAACATGAAAAAGCAGCATATTAATTTAAAAGCTTTCCTAATTCTTTTTTTATGATTTGAAGATATCAGTTTATGTTGAAAGATAAGCATGAAAAGTAGATTTCATGTAACAGTAATTTACCGAATCATCTTTATTGAAAAGAACAAAATTAAGTAGATATATGACTTCAATAAAGATGAAAAGAACAAAATTAAGTAGATATATGACTGTCATAACTCTTAGAGAAAACTTGGAAAACAAAATATTGGGTTTTTTCTTTGTAGCGTTGTGATTGCTTTGAGATCTATTCTACTGCCCTCTGCTGGTTGTGATCAGATTTCTTCCAAAATTGTCTTGATAAACTATTTCTCCTGGTAACTCAAGATTTAGTTATTAGTGTCATGTCTCTCATAGTTGGTATGCGTGTGTTTGTCTAATTAATGTCATTCATCAATACATTTCATTATATGCAGTTGAATAGTGTTTCCAGCATACTTGCCAAATAATTATTACTCTGGCTTTTAATAAGCTCTAGAAATACATTAATTCCAACATCTAAACTCCTTGTACTTAATGAGGAAAAATACGTGTGTATATTCTTACAGGTCAGGAATACCTACTGTTGCAAAATGCATGAATTGATGGTTTACAGTTAGTTTTGTTAGTAAGTTCAATTTTCTCTTCATTTTACTCTTTAGCTAGATGAAAACAATGTAAAATCCTTTATGATTAAAAATATTATAAAGACAGACGGGTGAGACATGATTCATCTTATGGAATCCCAGCATACGTCTAACGGAAACAATGTTTCTTGGTTTTCTTTATAATAAATTTTGTTTAGCAAATAATGTATACAAATGCCCACATCTCCTCCCTTGTGAATATGAGAGACATTTGCTATAGATTCAGTGATGATATTTTCCAAGCCTGAATTCAGAATACCCATCCTTGGTGAAAGATTTCTGAAATATGAAAGATTTTATTTAGCAGTAATGTACTCACCTAGGTAAGGATCTTTCAATAGAAAGAACAGAATTTGGTGAAATCAAGACTGGGCCATGTAAGCCAGGACATATGGTCACCATAACACTAAAAAAAAACCTGCCAAAAAAGGAAAAAGGATTGATTATTATTTGCATTGTGGTTGATTGATAGGAACTAAGTGTTTACATATAATTTCTTATTCTGCTGCCAAATGGCTATAACATTCCTCTCAAAACCCTCAATACTTTTCACTTCTAACACCTCAAACACTTAACCAAACAAAACACATTAAGCTCTAAGGAGAGTTATTTTAACTCCACTAAAATTCCACTAAAAAGTTCCACTAAATTCCACTAAAGAAATTCAGTTGCTCACGCACTCAACCATGGAGTGTTTATTTCCTGCTAAGAAGACAAGAAACAACCAAGAGGAAGGTTGGGAAAGGGAGTTTGGGAATAGAGAAAGAATAACTAAAAAGGACATTTTAAATCACATCGAAGGAAAAGAAAACTGCACCCTTCAGAGATCCCTTAAAGGAGTGTCTCCTGTTAGCAGTTGCCAGCTGGCCTCACTGCTCGTGAGTCCACACGCGGTAGCTTCCCAAGTGAAATCTGTGCATGATCATGAGACTCTGCTGTGCAGTAGGTCCCATTTGCCCTTGGCTAATCTACTTTTGTTTCAGGTAGAAGATCAGATCCCTTTACTGCATCTTTTTCTATAAGCCCAAAACAAAACAACAACCGAAACACAGAAAAGGATCCCCACCCCGTTAGAACCTCTAAACCCCAGAGGGAGAATAAAGATGGCTCTTCTCTCTTGACCCACAGCTTTGGCCATGTCAGTGAAGACCAAGCTCTTTCAGTCTACTCTCACCTGTTTAGGGTCTCTCGCCTCTTTGGACCACTCATTCCCAGCTTTGCTGGTTCCATTAGTGTGTCTCAGTATTTTCACTGCAGCTGTGGCCTTTGTTTCCCAGACTCTGCTTTCTGCCTCCAGTGAGCCTCTTCCTCCCGCCTCTCCCTGTAATTTTCCTTCCCCATCCTTTTGAGTGATCAGGCCATGCTCATCTCTGTATCCTTGGGGTTTAGCACAGGGCTTAGCACATAATTAATGAACGGATATGAGATGCTTCTCCAGTTGATAGAAAGTGGGATGCTGGCCCAAGATCTTCAAAGACTAAAAATAGAAAACAATTTTATTACATTATTCTGTTATAACATAGGTACGATGTGTCTAATCCCTTATATATCCTTTTACTTATGTCTACTCTGTATTTTTATGGTGATTTTTACCTCCTCAAAGCACTTTTACATCCTTTGTTCCATTGGATTTGAATCTCACCTGCCCATAAGACAGCAGGGTTATTATTATCTCATCTTACAGTTGGGCAACTGAGGCAGAACAGAGATTCAGTGACTTTCCCTGTCTCTGTTCATGAGTGACAGAGCTATGACTGGCATCCTCACTGTAGTTCTGTATGAACTGAGTATAAATATCCTTTGTGAACAATATACATACATATATATTTTCAAAAATAGTATATATATTGAATAAACATATATAAAATATATATTTAAAAACAGAATAAACATATGCTATATGCTATGTAAACATATGTAGCATGCATGTGTGGATATATGTTACATATACAGGCGCATATGTAAATAAATGTATGTATGTAGTTTATTAAAATGTAGCCGTCTGGAGGGTTGTTCCTGTTTGCCTTACAGGTCTTATATAGATCCTAATGGTTGTATACGTATTATTTAGACGTGAAAAAGCTTTGGTTCTAAAGGTTGTTTGCTAGTTACTGGTGAGAGAAATCCTTCTTGCACTTAATTTACTTTGGTAGGTGCTTTTTGCAAAGATCGGTCGAACTTGGCACTCTATTACACGTCTCATTGAGTGGAGAGGAGGAAGATGAAAGGGCATAATAATTAACTATAAGACCTGTCTTCAGACTCCCATGCTTAAAGAGCTGTCCCGCCCCAGGGAATTACTTCAAGCCTGAGGCTGGGATGGCTTCCTCCACCTAATTGCCACTACTTCTTTCCTAATGAAGTTCTGCTTTTCTTTAGCAGAGTGAGGAGCGTTTCTGGTGCTCTAGATAAAGAATCAGGATGTGACCTATTTACTTATTTGAAGGTGGGGGAGGAGAAGAGCGGGGGGACCAAGAGATACACCTATTTAGGGCAAAAGTTTGTGTAGTCATTTATCTGATGGCATTATCCCACAGTAATTCGTCCCCAAAGAGACTTATTAGGGAGTATGACATGAAAGTGCATTACCGTCTCCACCACACAAGCCAGTGTGGTCTCAGGCCTATGAGCTTGCAACGGCTTATGTGAGACTGTATCAGCAGCACAGAGCCAAATGCAGAAAACAGATGCCTTGCTGAGTGTACGTAAAACTCCAAGACAGGGTCAGCCACAGGCTAAACTATTCGTTAGTTTATTGTTTGTCTCTAACAACCTCCAACTTCTTTTATTAGTCTCCTTCTCTGCTTTCATGGTATCACTTTCTTATTCTCTCATGCTCTCTAATTGCCCAGAGCTCCTGCATAGGCCTGCCTGCTTTGGCAGTACTCTGTGCTCTGAACCTCACAATTTCTCACAGCCATCAAAACCTCCTCTCATTTAGACTGTCAGGTTGAAATACGACCTCAAAACATTTTATCCTCACGTGTACTAAGGAACTAGTACACTGGTATTTGGGGACGGTTCAATATTGTCTTCCTTCCTTCCTTCCTTCTGTTTTGATAGGGGAAAAGTATTTTAATGAAAAGCAAAAAGTATATAATGATGATAAATCAATCAGAATAGCTATAAGAAACTTATTTTGTATAGTTCAGGTTATATGTCAATAATATTGTCCAACAAATCTCAGTGCCTTAAGCTAACAGAGATTTGTTTCTCATTCCAAATTGGGTTGTCAGGGTTCTCTGATTCCTGTGGTCACTCAGGGACCCAGGGACCCAGCCTGGGGGGCGGCCACCCTTTCCAACATTGACCGTTGCTGTGCTTACTGTGCTAAAGGGAGGAAAGTTTTAGAGGGACTCACACTGGCAGTAAATGCTTTGACTGGACGTGACACATCTTGAAGGACCCTGGAAAAATGGGAGCAATGTTGACTGTCCTTGTACTCATTCATCTTTCATCCTCAAGAACTAACAGAGTACTGGGCACAGCAAAGGCAGGAAATGTTTATTAAAATGAAGTGAGTTCCAGGGATTCTGGTTTCTTTTGGATTTGCCTTGGTCTTAGACCGAAGTAAATAATGGAACCCATGAAGTAAAGACTCAGTCTAATGTCCCTGGGATACCAAAAGTAAGAGGACTCCAGGCCCTTTGAATCTATCTGAGAAGAATAGAATTCCGGGATAGATTGTGCATGTCCTGGTCAATTTCATGAATATCATGTTCCTTCTGGTAACTCATGGAAATAACTCCATACAGTTATTCCTTTTCTACTGCTTGGCACAAGGTATTGTGCATTGAATTTTTGTGGACTGACTCATGTGGACAGCCCATGGCTTATGGTCAATTTTTGGAATCTTCCTTAAGCCTCATAGAGATGAAGACTGTGGAGTTTTTGACCAAACAATCTCTTTTTTGTATGGTGGTATAATGGAGCTTTATTAAATGTTCATTTCAATCGTGTAATTCAACCGTACGTATACACAAGGAACAAGAGAAAAAAAATAGTGAGATGTATAGTCCAGGGAGTTCTACCTACCATTCTGTTCACTGAGCTTGTGCCTCCAAGGAGGTGTGAAATGAAAAACTTCAGTCTCCTGTGGTCTTGGTTGAACAGGACTCAACTATGAGAGCAGCTCAGCCCATCACATGTACTTCTAATATTCAGATATACAGCCAAGCATTTTTCCACACAGCTTGACTCCTGAATGTCTGCCAGCTGCATCACCTGGCACTCACCCCAGAAACAATGTTCAGTTCCAATGCTGGAGGGAAAACTGGCTATGTTGGGGCTCACCGTGAGGTGTATATTTCTCTCCAGCATGATGTGATTTTGACTGTATGTTTTTTGTCGAAAACCAACTTTAGGACCTAACATCCCCTGTAGAATGAGACTCCACAGCAGTCTTGTTCTTTAGAAAACTAGACACCATCAGGGAAGACTACCTTACTTTCTGTCGTCTTTCTATTATATTTTGCTCTGTTGTTTGCATGTGTAGGCCTAGGCTTATGTTGAAGCCCGTGTATGTACCCACCAGGAAAATAGATGTACCGTGTGCAGTATGTATTTTGCTCTACACGTCACAAGCAAGTGAACATTGCTCCTCCATCCTCTTCTCCAGAGTGCCTACCGCATGTTTACAAACAACACGTGTTTGAAGCACATGATCACCAAAGTCCGGAGGGATACCCACCACTTTGAACGCTACCAGCATAACCGGGACCTTGTGGGATTCCTCAACATGTTCGCAAACAAACAGCTGGAGCTGCCGAGGGGCTGGGAAATGAAACATGATCATCAGGGCAAGGTAAGAGGCAGGAACTGCTGTGGGGAAACTGCGATGGCCTGCGGGCTGCTGTGGCTTTGGCACTTGGCTCTGCTCTTCCAGTGAGGGCTGAAAGCCCTTTGTGAGATGAACCTTTCTGTTCCATCTCCTGGTTCAAGTGAAACCTGGACGAGCGGATTGTTTGTTATGACACTATTCTGAAGTAGTGTGTGCAGTGGACGGGGATGAGGGCACTGGTTTGGCCCAACGCTCAGTTTTGCCTGGACGTTTTTCTACCTGTAATCTCGCACCGTCTTCTGCTGATTAGAGAAGAGGTTTCTTAGGCACTGACGCTTCCTCCTCCCTCAGCACACAGCCTGTGTTGTAGGTAGTTGAATTAAAGTTGGGGTATTGTTTGGAGAAGGTGGCTAGGAGGTTGCTGAGCAGTCGTACAAAGTGTGTCTTTGTGGCACTGTCTGGGTCTGGGCCTCAGTCTTGTTGGTTCAGACCCCTGCTTTTGTTAGCACATTAAACAAGACTCACAGACTGATGAAGTTAGGATGAGAAATATGTAACTGTGTCGCACAGGCCAGAGTCGCCACGTCTGTACTTCCTTCCTAGACAGATGAACGAGAAAGCCGGGTTATGATCAGGAGATTGTTATGGGAGTGAGAAATCAGAATGAGAAAGTAATTTTTATCAGGTGTTCTTCAGCTAAGATTTTATTTACTAAGTCTTGTTTCACACCTCCTGTGAGCCATGAACTGTTTAAGTCTTTATCTGGTTAAGCTCCTCACAACAGCTCCATCAGGCAGGACTATTATGACTATTGCCTTTTACAGATGAGGAGCCCCAGGTCCAGAGCTGTCTGGGGACTTGCCCGGTGTCACCGAGTGGCAGTGACTGAGCTGTACTCTTACCCCGGTGGTCTGGTTCAAGGGTCACGCTCTTCACCCCAACATGATGCTCTCCAAGTATTGAGGAACCAAGCTCAATTTCCCTGTCTATAAAAAGACTTGAAATACATGACTTTTATGGTGGAAAGGATTAAAATGACATGATATTTAATTATGCTTGGCTCATTCACTCAACAAATATTTATTGAGCACCTATGCAAAACAGATGAGCCACCCAGTTCGTAGAACTGCCATTCCCATGGGAAGAGATGGGCAGTAGACAGATAAGTAAATCATAACGTGCCAAGAGCTGATGAATACTGTGATTTAAAAGAAAGCATGGGACGGGGTCTGGAGAAAGACAAGGTTGGAACTATTTCACACAGGTTTGCCAGGGAAGCCCTCACTGATAAGACTGTCCAGGTGCAGAGACCCGAACGAAGTGAGGAGTAAACCAGCTCAGGCAAAGAGCACTCAAGGCGAATGGAGCGTGTGAAGGACTCAGTAAATGCCATTCTTCCCCAGACTACTCTCCAGCAGTAAGACCTCAGTAGCATCTTATTCATCCTGCACTCAGCCTCGGCAATCTTATCTGAGAACCTATAGGCAGTCAAATAGACGTTACAAAGTGCATGTGTTTTAACACATGTGAGGACCCGTGAGACTCTCATTAGAACTAGTGACTTGATTTCTGTAAATCTTTTTAATAAACCTCTAATTCCCAGCCCAGAGAAGATTAGAAGTGGCAAGCGTGAAGTTTAGAATAGATGGAAGAGAATGGATTTGTGATTATGTCCCAGGACCCCAGGTAAAATGACATTGTATCAGAGTCAGGTGGGCATGACAGGGAAGCCTTTCCAGGACACTAGAAAGCTAGAAGGAGGGACACCTGGCAATTCCTGTGCCCTCCCCTCCCAGAGGAGCAGGTCGCGTTGCTCCTGTGAGTTTGGCTCAGCAGCTGGAGAGCCCAGAGTTTGTAAACATTCTACTGAATGGAAGGGCGTAGACGGTCCGAGTAAGGACTCTGGAAAACACTGCTGGTGTCATACCTGGGTATAAAAGAGGAGGAGTGTACCAAGCTGTGTTCTCAGCTCTGACCAGATTTTGCCTGCTGTCGTGAAGATCTGTACTCACTAGAGAACCCGGGTCCAGGGGAAACCCAGGGCCAAGTAATGCTGCCTGTGTTTCTGCTCTGTGGAGAGACTGGCTGAGTCACTTTGTGGCCCTTGCCACAGGGGATGGGGAGCTTATCTTGCACACGTGGGGGAGGAGGGCCCTTTCTGCCAGTCATAACTTGCCAGACACCCTTCAGGAGAGAGCTGCTTATTAATAAGCCGTGGACCTTCAGAAAAGTTTGTTCCATTTAGGATACTATTTAGGATGAGTTACGATGTATTCTTAAGAACAAGTTCTGCCTCAGAGCTTTTATAAAAGTTTCGGTAGTTAAACAGCAGTAAGTATTATCTTGGATCTGTGGGTAACATGGCTATCCACCTTATTCCCTGAGGGTGTTGGACTCATTTGGGGGTTTCGACCTAAGTTGTAGCATTATAAAGAACCCTGACTGCGGGCTGGTAGATAGCTGACCTCACAATCTGCTGGTGGCTTTGCATTTGAATGCTGCTTGTCATGAAAGACAGAGAAATGGATTCTCAGACACACCTGAAAGCTTATCCCTTTAGCCTAATCTCTCTGCTTCGTGCATTAGGACTCTAATAAGATTTTTAGCGAAGCTGGATGCCTTAACTCAAGCAGGTCTGTCTCCCTGGGATCCCCCCTGTCCTTCCTTTACGAACGACTGGCTTCCAGGGACCTAAAATCACTTACAGGAACATTGGGAGAGGCTTGTGCTATGTCTGTATTTGGCTGCGGCTGCTTTTCCTTACACCTTAGAAGTCAGGGTTCCCATCCTTCAGGCACTTAGTAGGTTTTCTTCCAGCCCCGAAATCTTAGCCGCCCCTTTTTTAATGAATTGCTTTGCTTCCAGAACATTTAAAGGGAGTGAACTTTTTTCCACGTAATATAACATCAAAAGCCATTAAATACTACAAAGTTATTTTCCCACATGATGGCTGATTTCTAGAATTGATGTGGAATAAGATGTGCAAATCCTCATCTATGTGAAAAGGAATGATCCTAAGAGGAATGTTCTCAAACTTAGCTCTTCGGCCTTATGCAGTTTGGCTCCATCTTCTCTTCTCAAGTGCAGCATCTTCCTTTCGTGTTTTCGTTTGTTTAGTCATTCACCACTTCTGATTGCCTACTGTGTGCACACCAGTGTGATACCAACAAGAAAGGCTAAGGCTTAATGTAGCGTCTTGTAGTATGGAACATTGACTGTGTGCTAGGCACCTTTGTCAGCACTTAGATTAGTTCCTTTCGTGCTCATAGCAGCCTTGTAGATAGCTGCTATTTTTGTCCACATTTTATAGAAGAGGAAACTGAGGCACAGCATGGTTAAGTGAATTGACCAGGGTCCCTCAATCCCTAAGTGAAAGAGTTGGATTTGAACCCAGGCAGTCCAGCTCCAGAGCTGCCCTCTTCGCCTGCTTCTCACAAGTGCATAGGGTGAAGGGTTGTCTTCAAGCAATTATCATGGAGGTAGAAGGGCTCTGCAGGATGCTGTGGGCGCCTGTGGTCGGGTCTCATCGTCAAGGAGGGGGGGGCTGCCAGATGCATCATCCAAAGGCAGCATGTTGGGTGGGGTGAGGGCAGCAGGAGTTGCTCTTAGCTTCTCAGCCATAAGTGGTCAGTCTTTTCTTGAATCCCCCACATAAGTTCACTTCTATTGTTTCTTGACATCTGTCCCCATCTGTCTCATGGTATAGTTGATAGCATGTTTTGTCTTCCCAGGCAGATGAGCCCCTTCTCGAGATTTCTTTTACTTATTTTTTAATTACTCACTCTTCCACCCTAGTGCCTTTCACATGGAAGGTTTTCAAAACCAGTTTGATGGATGAATGAAATGTCACCTGTAGTTTCACGGTTATTCCGTCATCTCTGCTTTGGACAAATGACCGAGCTGCCAGGCTCCCTCCCCGGATCTGCTCCCTCCTCCTGTGCTCTCACCAGAAGCAGCTTCTAGATTTGCCCCACTTGACCTCTCATAATGCACTGTTATCTTGGATTTTTTGCATTGCTTGTTTGAACATCGTGGTGATTATGCTGTACTGCACGTTAGCTGTCTTCATATTTTAGAAGAGACTTTTTGTCTTAGTTATTTAAGGCCAAAGGTTTAAATTGGGTGAGATTTTATAGGATTCTAGAGCCAGTATGCTATTTTGGGGAGTTTTAGGGTGAAAAATATCTTTGACTCACGTAAAAGAAGAGAAATAAAATATTCTTCTACAATTAACCATTAATTAAATAATAAGACCAGAATATCAGGACTTGCTAGATGATGCTGATGATCATGATGATGACAATGATGGTAATGATGATACCTGCATTTATTAAACTCATACCTTGTGCCAGGCACTATACTAGGCACTTTTCCATGGATTATCTTATTTACACTTCCTGGCAATTTATGAGGTGGGTATTATTATTATTATCCATATTTTACTGAAATTTAGAGAAGTTAAATAATACATATTAGCAAGCAAGTGAGAACTCCAGGATGGAAACTCGAGCAGTGTGACTCTTCACTGCTACACTCTACTGGGAGGGATTGTCTTTGGAAGTGAGAGATACGTTATCATCCTAAAGAAGAAGAGTGCTGGGCCAGATGCTGGGGTTACTGGTATCCTTCAAGGCTGAGTCATACATACGGGTCTCAATTAGATCACAGGTGTTCTAGCAGAGGACACGCCACTAGAACACATACATGACTTCATGCTTAAATAGCATAGAATCCTTATGCTAGGGGCACATAGAATAACGGAAGGGAATGGAGTTCACATATGTTGATGCCTTATTAGATGCCAGGCTTTCTGCTAGAGATGTTGTATAAGCTCATTTAACTTTCACAATAATCCTATGGAATTGGTTTTTCTATAGATGAAGAAACCAAGGCTCAAAGAGGTTAAGCGTACAAGTCAACTCAGGTATAAATCCATGTATCTCTGTATGGAGAGCCTGTACTAATTTTCCTATACAAGGTTAGTCAAGACCTCACTGACTAACCACCTGACTAACTTGGGATACATCATTTAAATTTACCAGATCTGAGTTTCCTTATCTCTACAAACAAATAGGTTGGTCATTTCATGTGCTTATTGGCCATTTATATATCTTCCTTGGAAAAATGTGTATTCAAATCTTTTGCCCATCGTTTAATTGGGTTATTTGTGTTTGTATTATTGAGTTGTAAGAGTTCTTTATATATTTGAATACTAGTCCCTTATCAGATAGATGCTTTACAAATATTTTCTCCTGTTCTGTGGGTTGTTTTTTTACTGACTTGTTGGTATTGTTTATAGTGCAAAATTTTTAATTTTTATGTAGTCCAGTTTATTTGTATTTTCTTTTGTTTTGTTGCTTGTTCTTTTGGTGTCCTTTCTAAGAAAGCATTATCTAACCCAACATCACAAAGATTTACTCCTGTGTTTTCTTCAAAGTTTAAGCTTTTACAGCTAGGATCCATTTTGAGTTAATTTTTTTGTATGGTGTGACATAGGGGGTTCAACTTCTTTCTTTGCATATGGATATCCAGTTGTCCCAGAACCATTTGTTAAAAAGACTATTCTTTACCATTGATATAACTAATTATTAGAACAATGCAGATCAAAACCACAAGGAGCCACCTTATTGGCCATAAAATACCAAACCCACCTTATTTAGGCCCACCTGATTGGCCATGAAAATACCAAAACAAAACAAATCTGGGAAATAATAAATGTTTAGAAGGATGTGGAGAAATTTGAACCCTCACATATTGCTGATGGGATTTAGAATTGTGCAGTCACTTTGCAAACAGTTTGACAGCTTCTGAAAAATGTTATACAGAGTTGCCACATGATCCAGCAATTCCACAACTGGGTATATACCTACCCAAGAGAAAGGAAAAGATCCTTCCACACAAAAAGTTGTACGCAAATGTTCAGTAGCATTATTCATAATAGCCAAAGGGCAGAAACACCCAAATGTCCGTCAACTGATAAATGGATAAATAAATGGTAGCAGATCTGTACAATGGAATATTATTTGAAGACACGAAGGAATGAAGTACTCATACATCATGGATGAACTTTGAAAATATTTGCTGAGTGAAAGAAACTGGCCACAAACGATCACATGTTGTATCATTCCATTTATATGAAATGCCCAGAATAGGCAAATCTATAGAGATAGAAAGTAGATTGGTGGTTTCCTTGGGTTGGAAGTGGGATAGGGAGTGAATGCTAAATGGATATGGGATTTCTTTTGGGGGAAGAAATGTCCTAAAATTAGATTATGGTGATGGTTGCACAACCCTGTGTATATACTAAAAGACAGTGAATTAGACACTTTAAATGGGTGAATTGTATAGTATCTGAATTACAGCTCAGTAAACCTGTTTAAAATATTAATAGATTGGATTAGAGGAAGGCCAAGATTCCCTTTTTAACTCCTAGATTCTTTAGATCCTTAATTCTTCAGTCTTGAAGTTTACATGATATGGTTCCAAACTGGATTTGACATCAAATGTGTAATGCTTTTCTTTCTGCTTTTAATTACATTTGGAAAAGTCTCTTGTTCAGTATTCCACAGAGTGTTTTCATCAGTATTTTGTTTGGGATCTGGGTTACAGTGTTGGTATAAACGTTTTATACTTTTGCAAGAAATACGCATCAGTAGTACTAAAATGTGATGCTTTAAATGCTTCTGGTTTTTGGCTGAGTTTGATCATTAGTATGTGTTCATGGGGATAATGTATCTGGAAGATGAATACGGGCTTTAATAAGGAAAACCAAATGTTATTTAACCTGGCAGTCTTTCTTTCTTTCTTTCTTTCTTTTTTGTGCCATTGTTAATTTGATGAATTTGAGAAAATTATGCTGCAGTGGGATCAGGATTTCTGGGTCCACTGCTATCTGATCTGCCCTCTATGACCTCTAAGTTTTCTCTACACTTGATCTTAGCCAAACAGCCGAGAAGCGATCTCAGTATTCTCTTACGTGAGGGTTAGGAACACTGTCTTGTCCAGCTCCTGGGGCTGTGGTTAGCATCAACTTAGATAATGGTGGGATTACAAATAGAAGAAAAACAATTAGGATTATAATTATCACAGTTTACTCCATAATTGACTTATTATTCCTTGATTTATGGTATAGAAGATAGAAGCTGAACAATTACAAACCTCTAGAGGTTTATGACTTGGTTTAGGGAAAGCAAAGGTATGGAATTTTCAAGTACCTACAAAGTAAAATGGAATATTTTATTTTATTTTTATCCAGGAGTACTGCTCACCAGGTGATTGCTACCCAGCTCACGAAAATCTTGATTTGAATGGTTAGGTCAAAGCAAGGATCTACACAGAACGATAACTAAAGAGTCTCATCAATTTAGAATTTTATGAAAATGATAAAGATTTGTTGTTAATGGCTGCATCCTTACTGTAATGGGAAATATACAGCGGTTTTATAAAGGATGTACTGTAGGATTAGTATCAGTGTCCCATTCCTCCTTTTAATGAACTGCTGATCTCCTTTCACCGGGATGGTCCAACAGAGTGGTTTTTCACGGTAGACTTCCTCTTCTTGTTCCTGGTCTGTGTTGTCCGTGTTGTCCATGTTTTCTGTGACCCCTGCAGGGTAATCTGCCTTCAGATGTTTGCTCCTGCCCTAAAGGTGTACCACAACCCAGAGGGGTGTCTGTTTCTCTACCATGAGTGCTCTGTTGTTGTGGTCATTCTGGAAGATTTGTTCTCTTGCCTTCAACTCTGGTGGTTACCGTCTCCATCAGCCATGGTCACGAAAGTAGAGTTTTGAAAACATCCTTAGCAAGATAAGTAACTTCCTCCTTAGAACTAGAACTGAAATCAGACCCACACATTTGCACAGAATCTTGCACTTCCTGTGCAAAGCCGCTAAACACTCTGCTCCAGACTGTTTTACCCCGAATGCCTCTCCTTTGCACTGTAACGGGACGTGCACTGTGCACTGGGTCTGCAAGGGTCCAGTGCAGAATGACTCATTTCTGGCATGGGATACTTGGAAAGTTTTTATAGCAAAGATAGGATTTGAACTGAACCTTGAAGGATGAATAAGATTTTGATAAAAAGAGATTGTGGAGGAGAGGAAATAGGGGGTGGGGAGGAAAAACACCCAAAATAAATGCATGGAAACAGGAATGCACCAGGAGGGTGTGTGTAGTTCCTATGAAGAAGTGATGGGCAAACTTTGAGTGACTCTATATTAGCTGTATATAGACACACAGACACACATGCACACACACTTGAAAGCTGATGGTGTCACTTCCAATCCAAAACCTGAGAGGCTCGAGACCCAAGAAGAGCCTATGTTTCAGTCTGAGTCTTAAGGCCGGAAAACACCAATGTCCCAGCTCACTCAGCTTCACTCAGGTGGAAGGAGTTCCCTCTTCTCGGCCTTCTTGTTCCATTCAGGTCTTCAGTTGGCTGGATGAGGCCCACCCGCTTTAGAGAGGGCAATCTGCTTAACTCAGTCTGCTGATGCAAATGTTCATCTCCTCCAGAAACACACTCCAGACACACCCAGAATGATGTCTGGCCAAATGTCTGAGCACCACATGGTCCAGTAAAGTTGACACACAAAATTAACCATCACATATCAGTCAAGTAAAATCAGTGGAAGCTCCATTGCAGAGGGTTAAGGATAACAGAGAGAATGATGCAAAACGGCATGGATAATGAGAAAAATACTATGAAGTTTGTTATTTCTTAAATTCACATTATGGGCTTATGATGTGGTTTAATTTTTAGAAAAAGTATTGTTTTTTGACTCCTCTTTCAGATGTTAAATATGGAATACTTTTTTTTCCTGCCCCTTTTTTGTACCCCCTAACAGTATTAATATAGGGTGTTTTTCCCAGATCATTCTACTTGGGCTTAAATTAGAATATTAAGAAACTTTGAACTTTAAAAGCAATATGTCATGGCTGGCCCCATGGCTGAGTGGTTAGTTTTGCATGCTCCACTTCCATAGCTCAGGTTTGTGGGTTTGGATCCTGGGCGAGGACCTACACCACTCGTCAGCCATGCTGTGGAGGCATCCCACATACAAAATAGAAGAAGATCGGCACAGGTGTTAGCTCAGAGCTAATCTTCCTCAAGCAAAACAAAAGGAAGATTGGCAACAGATGTTAGCTCAGGGCCAATTTTCCTCATCAAAAAAAAAAAGATACCTCATAAACTTTGTGTCTTTTTAATAAAAATGTAAATTAGTAACCATCTCCTTATTTAAAGTAAAATATCCTTTCCCATAGTTTCCCATAGGTGTTTTTCCCTACAAAAAATCATATGCTGTAATATCTCCCAGCTAAATTGACATCCATATCTGTATCCAAGCTTTGTAACTCAAGGGGTTTGTGACTTTGGGGTCAGATTAGGGGTTTGAGTATGAGAATGGTCCAAATACCCAACTTTGATGACCATGGCAAGTAGCAGTTACGGATATGAGGATAGATTTTTAGAAAGGAACAAATGTTTGTACCATGACAGTTACCATGACAGTCAGCCTACTTGGTGTTCCCGTTTATTGAACCCTAACAGCCTTTGTGGCTGCAGAAGTTGCCCCAGTGATGGCACACTCTGGTTTCAATCCCACGTGAAGCTGACGACCACACTTCCCAGGGTCAGGTTCATCTCAATGAGTAAAATGCAGCTTCCTATTTGGAGGTCTCAAGTGAATCCCAAAAGTCTGTTAACAGGATAAATTCTCTACTTTGAAAAGTATGTTTTTTTGTCAATTTGACACAACATTTGTTATTTTTGTGGCAGATCTCTTTAATTGCTTTGAAACGACTAGTGCCTCTTTGTGGTGGTTACCTACTTTAATCACCTCAAGTGACATAGCCATTCAGATAGACGTGGAATTAAACACTAAATTTATAAATAGCACCTGCTTTTTAGAAAATCTCTTGCTAATTTTTAAAGGGGTGAAAAGGTGTTAGATCAAAAAATAACCCACATAAATACACATAGAAGGCAAAAGGAAAGAATCTTTCAGGACAGCATACCTTTTTGAATGGGAGAATAGAGCAGAGGTTGGTTTTGTGAATGTGTTTCTGAGTAAAATGCTAGACTCATGGAATCCTGAAGGAATCGTTCAAGTATGGAGATGGCTTTGCTTTTTATTTTGTTGTTGTTTGTTTTATTTAAAAAATTATTTTTGGTTTGTTTGGTTTTTTTTTTTTGATGAGGAAGATTGTCCCTAAGCTAACATCTGTTCCAATCTCCCTCTATTTTGTATGTGGGATGCTGCCACAGCATGGCTTGATGAGTTGTGTGTAGGTCTGTGTCTGGGATCCAAACCCATGAACCCCAGGCCACTGAAGCAGAGCGCACGAATTTAACTGCTGCACCACCAGGCTGACCTCTGCTTTTTATTTTTATTTTTTTTCTCTTTTCTTCTTCCTCTCCCCAAAGCCCCCCAGTACATAGTTGTATATTGTAGTTGTGAGTGCTCTGGTTGTGCCACGTGGGTCGCCACCTCAGCGTGGTCTGATGAGCGGTGCCATGTCCACACCCATGGGCCGCTGAAGCAGAGCATGTGAACTTAACCACTTGGCCATGGGACCGGCCCCCTGCTTTTTATTTTTAAAGTTGTCTTCATGGATGGATCTTTTTTTAAAATATAATATGCTATTTTAAAATTTCATGTCAATGACTTCTGCTCTACCTAAAATGGGCTGATCTGGGTAACTCTATTCTCAGTCTTCCAGAGGGACGTGCTGGTAAATGTTTAACAACCAGCTCTCCAGGGGAGGTGTGGAGGAGGACCAATTTGTAACGTTTGCCATTTTCCATGGTGTAAATTCTCCCACCACAGCCAATTTCAGGCCACCAGCATCACTGTTGGCCAGCTCCCGGAATACCTTAAAATTTCACAATCAGCTCTCATGAGCTAGTACAAGCCATCCAGCATACCATCACTGACTGTCCTATTATATTTCCAATGCTTAAATACCGCCACTCCCAACGCATAAAATACCTCTCCTTTAGCTAACATTTTACCTCTAACGGGTTGGGGATATTGTACTTATCCCCATCTACTAATACACCAGCTGTTTCCCTAATTCTAGCTCAAGTACCATGGATTCCTGTTTTCTCTCCTAGCAGCTTTAGCTCTCTGAGCATAAGAGTCTAACAAAATAACCTTCTTTAACTTTTTTGTGACTGATATAAATGTCCTGAAATATTTGGGAGCACTCTCTCCCAACTTTGATGAACCAAGTGGTAGAAAGTGTTAGCACAGCTATTTTTTACTTATAATAAACTGTACCATTCAGCCTTTTCCACTTCTACTGTTGGTAAGAGTTCTGTTTAGGATATAACAGAGAGGAAATAACAGCATGTTTATTCCTTATAATTGGGGAATTACTATGGAGGGAGCCAGGAGCTGAGAAGACACTTAATTTTGGAAGGGAGAGAATGTGTGAGTAAATACAACCTTTATAAAAATTAAAGTAGATGACAGTTAACTTTTTTCGAGCATTTCTAAGACTTTGTAGAGTGAAAAGCCAGACGTTAGAACAGATTCAATACAGAGTGCTTCTGACTTATAGATTGTTTTTCTTTCGTTGTTTCCATAGCTCTTTAGAGAAGAAAAGATAGAAGATCTGGCCTTCTGTCTTTCTGTAGCATAGTTACAAGTGCTTTTTGTTTTGTTTTGTTTACGTGGTTTTTTAACGTGGATTCCTGGTTTGGCCAAATGTTAACTGGAAACAATTTCAAACTTCTGTAACTGAGACTTGTTGAGCCTGAGGTTGGTATTTCTTCACAAATATTGATGGCTCTTTCTTTTCTTAAAATAATAGAAGCTTTAAAAAAAGAAAGAAAGAATTGTGCAAAGAGAAAAGTGTATTTTCTTTGGCCTCACTAAAATACCACTTGGCTCCAACCGGCCCTATTTCCTGCCTCTGACCATGCCCCAGAGCAGTGAAAGGGTAGACGTTCTTAAAGTGAGATTTGCCTTTGTGTATTTGCATTCCTTTCAGTTTTTGACTATCTTGTTAGTCTTAGTTGGTCCAGCACGTGTGAAGCTCAAGTGAATTTCCTTAATGAATCTTAACAGTAGGGGATCTGTGTTGTTCAAAATGTGCTTTGCTAGTGGCTCATCTGAAAAAGACTTATTTTTCGATACAATTGCTTTTTTTCGCGTAGTCCACATTCTCAGCATGCTGTTCATCGAGACAGTATTTATTAATACATGTTAGATACTTTCATAAATAAAGGCAGGCTATTCAAGAATGATAACATAAAAAGGGACCCAAATTTTTTAAAAAGTACTAGGTCAACTTCATTTCTGGCTTGAACTAGTTAGGCTGTCCTGTGGGAAAGTGATCCACTTTTCTGACATAATTGGTTTGTGTGTCACAAATAGAAATGGCAAGCCTAAAATTTGCACGGTAATTTTTCTATGCTTTCCTTTTCTATGCTTTCCTTTTCCATGCTTTGATAACTCACCTGTGAACCTAGCAGTCCCCTTTACGTGGACAAAGCAGAACACCAAGGAGACTGTCCACACTCACCCAGCGCGTGGAGCAGAGCCCAACACAGGCTGAGGAGCCGCATGCCCGGGCTGCGTTCTGTTAGTGCTCTAGCTGGGTGGTTTTGAACGAGGTCTTAACTGAGCTCTTCCTCCCCAAGCGCCTGGCACACTTAAAAAGCATGTGTAAAGGATCTACACATTCCACTGGACTCTGAAACTGAGCCCCTTGTGGGATCCAAATAGCACCCCCATTCGCCACCCACAGCCAAGCCTGCAGCAGGTTCTCAGTGCGAACTGTGCAGCACGTGTCCAGCTTGCTATCTGGCATCGGGAGCAGCCTTTACTGTGTTGAAGCAGTGGTGAGGCTCAGCGCTGTGTGTGGCTGTTATTGTCAGCCTAACTCAATAAATCCTTAAATGCTTTTCTAAAATCAAGTACTATGTGAGGTGTGAGGGAGTGGGAAGAACATAAAAAGAAAGAGATAGGAGACACAAAGCAGAAGGGAAAAAGAGAGAAGATATCTGAAAAGGAGAGAGACAGGAAAGAGGGACTCCTCACTGGGCTTTGGAGTCAGACAGAAGGAGGGGTTCAAAACCCAGCTTTATAGGTTCCCCACTATGCATTTCACTTAAATTGGGAAGTTACCCAGCTGTGTTAAAGGTGACTAATAAAGAGATCTTTATTTATCAAATAATGAAAATCCTTATTTATAATGGTGGTAGCTGGCTTATGTGTTCTGTGCTTTTAGTTTTAGAAAGACTGTGTTTCCTTTACATTGCTGAGGCTTCAGGGTCTCAATTAGAATTTGGTTTGGCTGCGTTGTGACAGAGACGCATATAAAGTTTAGTATACAAGATTTTCTTCTCTCACATAAAGAAGTTCAGAGGTCAGCAGTCTAGAGCCTTTAAGGTGGTTCCTCAGATTGTGAGAGCCCAGACTCCTTCCAGCTTTTTGCTCAGCCATCCTTCATCTTCATGGTTCAGTATGGCTGCTGGAGCTCCAGTAATTACATCCCTGTTTCAGGGAGCAGAATGAATGAAAGACAAAAGGAGGGCTGACCTTATTAAAATCTCCTTGTAAAGAAGTTTTCGAGAAGTACCATGTGACACTCTGTTTACATCTCAGTGGCCAGAACTTATTCTGGGCCACACATACTTTCTAGGAGCCTGGGAAGTGTAGTTTCACTGGTTCTCCATTTTTTGAGCCTTGTGTATGGACTCTAGCAAGAAACACTGTGATGCTTAGAAAAATGTCTTAGAAGTTAAAACTGTTATTATTAGGAATAATATTAGTAACTCATATTTAAGGGGTCACAGGCACTATGTGCAGAAGTTTATATGAACCATCTCATTTAACCTTCCTTTGATGTAGGTGTTATTATCCTCATTTGACAGAAAAGAAATTGTGGTTTAAACAAGTTGAGTGGTTTGCCCAAGGTTACATCACTAGTAAGCAGTGGAGCTTAGAGCTCAGAACCAGACTTGTCTTTTACTAGATTCCAGGCCTTTAATCACTGCTTTGCCTCCCACTTCTCAAGTTTTAACTTTGTAGCTTATTCAGATCTACAATGGGATGTTTTAAAACCTTCTCTCCTGTTTGTGGTTTTGTAGTCGTTAGCTCTCTACCCTTTTTACCAAACACACCACACACACACACACACACACACACACACACACCCCTCTCCTTTATTTTTTTCAAATCTTTAAGTATTTTTATGCTTATGGAACAGAACTTGACTTTTAACACTTTAATTCATTGTGAGTTGTCTTTCTGTATTTTGATCAGGAATCTGGATGTTAGAGTTTTTGGCCATCTCTTTCTCCCAGATGCAGCCCTAAAAGCTATTGGGGATAACAGGGTAAGAAAGAGTCCCTAGCCTCAAGGCATTTACAGTATAATTCTTTAGAGAATGGATTTTAGACAAGCCTCTTAACATCAAATTATACTATGACACTACATGTCAATCACAACTGACCCAGATGTGCACACCCATTTGTCCTTATAATTACGTGAGCATCACTGTGACCTCTAAATGACTACCCATCCCTTCAACACATTCCTAAGAAATTAGGTTGAGTAAATAGGCAATTCTGTATTAGTACTCTTTGTATTTTTAAACAACATGGCTTATTATTATTATTTTAGTAATAAGAGCTTAATTTACATAAAGAAGATATGGGGTGGATTATAATCCCTGTTATTTTGAAATGTCCATTTGTAAAAACAATTGAATTCCTATTTTATGACATGTTGAATAGTGGCAGAAATAATGTTCAAGTGTATTATTAGAAGCCCAAATCAAAGGGGGATCTGTGTGACATTTGGGACCAGAGCCTGCCAATAGCAGCCTTTGTAGGGTTTATCACTGGTATGCTTTTTTGACAAGATCAGAGAAGAAAGATGTTCCACCTGACAGGTTAGGAAAAAGGGAGCAAACCCAGGGATGTGAGGCTGATGACACCATCTCCCTACGAGACTTCCATAAATCTAGTCTTTGTACCTGGAAATCGGATATTGAGAGAAGGGGCTGGTAAGGATTCTCATTCTATCCATTTCTCTGCTTTGTTTTCTAGTGCATCTACTGCTTAAAGTTATTTCTTTACAAAGAAGTCATTTTTTTTTTCTGTTTGGGGGCTACCTACAAATTATTTTCCCCGTTTCCTGATATGTGTACACAGAAACATTCTGTTTCATAATGGGAAGGTGATTTTTTTATAGGCATAGATATGCTGTCTTCCCCTGGGATTTGCCTAGAGGTATTTACTGCTAGTCTTTAAGGTACTTTGTTAACAGCTCCATCAGTTCTTTTCTTCTTAGGTTACTCGGCACACTGTATCATGTGCCCTGACACTTGATTTATAGGTAAGAGTCTGCTGGCTCTCCTAATAGTCCCTTTCATCTTTGATGACCTAATTAACTTTATCTGATCAGGGAAAATTGACATTTCCCTATTGTCCTTCAGATAATGGGCTTCATTATTACTGTGAGTGAATTTTACTTTGAAAACTTACACCATTGTAAGTTGGCTCCTAATGATAATGATAAATAGCACTTGTGTAGAGCTTTAGAATTAAACAAACCAAAAGAATAAAGAAGGCCTTTCTACACGGTGTGCAATCCTTACTGCAGTGCTGAGGGAGATGGTGCAACTCATTCACCATTTCCCGTCCCCAGGGATTCTGCGGTAAACCGAGAACTGGGTTTCCTCCCTCCTCTCACATCATGGGGGAGAAAAGTTGATTATGAATGAGGGAGACATGTTGTTAGAAGAAATCTGTAGTTCGCAGAACTTAAGTGGCTTGCCCAAAGTTGTTGTACATGATAGAATTTGTGTGGATGTGTGATCGATGACTAAACTGGAAAGGTAAGTAGGAAGGAGATTTTGAAGTCTTGGAAAACGGATCAGAGTTGGAATGTTTTTTCTATAGACAGTGGGTAGCCAGGAGAGGCTGAGGATTGGAGCAGTGATAAAATCAAAGCCTTAGAAAGACTATTCTGATAGTGAGGTGCTGGTTCAATGAATATGGTTGTAGACATGTGGAACAACTGAGGAACTGCTAATACTTATATGCGTAAGAGAAAGCCCTGAAACAATGGATGGTACTCAGGCTGGGATGGGACAAATAGAGGAGACACTGCTGTGGGAAAATGGAGCGGACTTGGGGGCTGACTGCATAGGAGAAGGAAAAGAGAAGGAGAAGCCAATGATGTTTGAAGCTTCAGGTGATAAGAAGAACTAAGTAATAACTGTGGACAGCAGTAGGAGCTCAGAGAGCGTCAGTTAGAGAAACCCAAATGGCTTCTTTCTAAGATCCTATCTTTGATGACTCAGAGTATTTCCTAAAACCAGGAATAATGTTCCTTCCTGCTCTCTTCATTTTGGATCCAATTTAAGAATGGCTTTCCCTATTTTGGTTTGTCTTGAGGGAGTAAGGAAGAATTCCCCCAAAGACTTAAAGTTGTGAGAAATTGGAGCTAAGATCACTACTCGGAAGTGGGTCTCTTTCCGAATGCGTGAAACGATAGGTCAGCTAAGACCAGTGTGTGGCGTGTGCTGACTACTGATTGAGTGGACTGTTTCCTAGGCATTTTTTGTCGACCACAACTCCCGTACCACCACGTTCATCGATCCGCGGCTCCCGCTTCAGAGCAGTCGACCCACCAGCGCGCTGGTTCATCGGCAGCACCTCACGCGGCAGCGCAGCCACAGCGCGGGCGAGGTGAGTCCTGGGGGCGCCCCGGGGACTGACCGACCTGCTGCTGCAGAGACGCTGCGGGCATGGGGGGCTTGGTGGAATTGTGCTGGCTTTTATTATTAAAGGTTTTATTTTTCTAGTTTGATTTAGAGGTTATCATTTGGAGGCTGAAAAGTGTTGGAATGTTGACAGGCTTCTCTGGAAATAGCTAGAGCCTAAATTACAAATTTAAAAAGTAGAAGATAAGAAGAAAGATTGAAGAAATTAGAGACTTTTTTTTTAGTTCAAAGGGTGATGAGAGAAAATTCATAATGTAACAAGATGGTCAAGAGAGGAGGATGACCCATTTTGCACACGTAAGGGCAGCTGGATTCATGGGAAGAAAGGAATGTAATTTTTAGTGTGCTAAAATTTGGTTAAATATAGGGAAGTTCCTCAAGTGAGGGTTGCTGGATTAGATTTAAATCATTGACCAAAGCTATGGGGTTGTGGTATCCTCACTAATATTTTTTAAAATTCGGATATATCTGAGAGTTGATTTACGTACTCTATGTACCCAGAGAAAATGGGCGGAATTAATTGCTAAGCGCTCTACTGGGCTCGCCTTTCCTAGTTCGCAGTGTCCCATGGTGACCACAAGAGGGCACCCTAACAGCCTAACCAAAGGAAAAAAAAAGAAAAAAGAAAGAATCTCTTCCTGTTTCCCTTTTTCTTTAGCAGTTTAAACAAAAAAACTAATATTTTAGGTCAAAATTTTTCTCCTTAATACAGGCTTATGCTTTGAATGTATATCATTGCTTGGTACACATTGTTTCTAAAAATTCCCTTAGATAAACAGAATTAAGATTCTTTTCCTGCATGCCTTTTCTACATCTACGTGCATATCGTATTTTCAGTATTATATTGTAGGTCAAATATTTTTGTAGCCTCTATTATAAGAAAAACTTACGACTACAGTAAATAACTGGATTTGATTCATCAGAATTCCACTCTTGGAATGTCCCCTCATGATTTACGTACTTACTCTAATGCCTCGTGTGTGTTTGCTGGTTGTAAGTGCAGCCATAGAAGAGTATACAAGAGAAGCTCATATAAAAATGATATATAAATCTATTCCCTTATGAGGTATGCACAAAAATATTTGTTTTATGAGTAGCTAATAAATCTTTACCTTGCTGTCGTATAAACCATTAATGGTGAACTGGATGTTGCTAACAGCATTCATCTTAGAAGCAGAACAGACCTCTCACCTTTGGACCGTGTGCGTGATGTGTAGCATGAATAGGGCCCTGCCTGACTTTATCACACGACCAGTGCCCTTTAGCCATTTGCCTTATCTTGACTTCACAATATGAAGCTGCTGTTCAGTCTGGTCAGGACTACCTGTGAGATTAATAGCTATCCTTATATTTTCTTTCAACCCCTTTGTCTCAGAACTTGAATTCTTTTCATGGTCTCTTAGTCATCTGTTGTGGGAGAGGGATCCTAAGGTACACATTAAAATTTGGATGAAGATTTCTCTTCCTATTGATGGAAACTGAGCAGTGGAACAGAGATAACCCCATGAAGACTCAGCGTTCATCCCCAGCGTTGATGGACCTTTGAGGAGAATGTGCTTTCTGGCCCAGCTGTTGGAAGCACGCACATCCTGCAGCACTACGCACATTTATCAGGGCTTGCCCACTGTCTAACAGTCTGGTTTGAAGAACTGAGGTGTCAAGGAGAAGACTGTCGGCTGTTCTGGGAAATGATGACACATGACGTATACTGACAGCGGGGAAATTTATGTTGGTGTATTGAAATGACGAGTTCTGGGTCTGACAAACAAGGGGTGGTTAATGACTGAATCTCCCCCAAGAATGGCTGACTTCATTCCTCCGAGCTGATAACTCAAGAAAAGCACTGTGAGAAGCTTCTTGTTACATCCGCGAGTCTTTCCAGCCACTCTCTTATACTTACTTAGCAAACATTCCAGGTAGTAGAAATTTGGGATGGAAGATCCAACAAATTAATGTTTACCAAACACCTGCAGTGTAGAAATATGGTGGTTGGTGTGAGAGATACAAATGAATAGGATATATTCCTGTCTTCTTATTAAGGAGGGAATACATGAAACTACCCATAATCCAAATGAATAAAAATATGAGTGAAAATGCTTTCTAAACTGGTACTAATGGCAGCTGCTTTCGAAATGTACACCACGTGCCGTGGGAGCGCAGGGAAGGGCGCATCTAACGCCTGCTCATAGGGAAGGGAAGGCTTCCTCCAGGACGGGCTGTTGGAACTATGCTTTGAAGGATGAGTGAGAGCATTCTTGAAGGATAAGCAAGCCGTGGAGGGTGGGGACGATATTTCTCATTTTAGGGCCTTTAGAAAAACCCTCACCAAACGCCTGACTGATGGAATGTGATAAAATGGTCGTGAAGATTTGAATGGGTGGGAGTAGATGCTCTATTTTAAAAGCACCAATTTCTAAATCCACTGTGTTATTCTGGCTTTTGTTCTCTTTCTCTCTTACACTGCTGTTCTGCTGTTGTCTTAAAAGGCTTCTGTCATGGGGGGAGAAATGCTAAAACAGAAGCTAAAGCAATGTTAGAGTTTTCTGGTAAGAATATTAATGGGCATTTTTGTTTATCTACTTGGATGTATGAGTTCCTAAATCTATGCTAGGACAATAAATAATTCAGGTTAGGGCAACCCTATTTAGCTGCTCCACACCTGCTACGATTAGCTCCCTGGTGTGGGAGGTTCAAACCAGAAAGAGCTGTTGTACTGGGTGCTCTAATGGGCATGTAAAATTGCTCCTAAGGAGATAATACGCCAACTCAGAAAGCCACACGAAGACTGCTGCTCTTCTTCCCTCCCTGCCGAGGCCCAAAGCAGGTCTATCCTGGCAGTGCCCCAAGGTGTTTTGTAGCACCCAGGTCTTCTCTCTGACCCTCATGTTGCCGGCTGTGTTCTGTGGAGGCAGAAGTTCCTCCTGATGAACAGGTCTGCAGTTCAGCTTCTATAGCCCCAGTAATTGTAAGCCTAGGGAAGCACTCCTGTACCCCTTGGTAAATAGTCACTTCCCTGGCCCCTCTCAAGGATGTGGAAATGGATGCCCCAACCCCTCCCGTCAGTTCGGCAGCTAACGCAGGGCTTCTGAGAATCCTGTGTCAACTCCTCAATTGGCTTCTGTGCTGATCACTTGGTACTTTAACAATGCTCATTGTCAGTTATTTTGAACAACTCAGCTCGAGGTGCTGATATAAAGCACTCTAGGTCTTGGGGCAGAACATAAATGATGCTTTTGTTTGCAGGTAGGAGAAGATTCTCGACATGCAGGACCACCAGTTCTTCCCAGGCCGTCAAGTACGTTCAATACAGTCAGTCGGCCGCAGTACCAGGACATGGTTCCAGTGGGTATGTCATCCCTTTTCAGAAATCTTTATCTTTGCTTTTCACATCAGTATGCAACATGCACTCTGTGCTGAGACTTTCCTATTGTCAGCCTGCCTCTTTGCCCTGTACTGAGAAACGATTGCCTTATCCCTAAGAAATTGATTTGAGTCTCAAAACACTTATGTCTTGTAAAATCCTATAGGGTGAGATGTTTTTACACTACCCTAACTTTTTCTGAGTAGAGCTATTATATTAGATTGTTGAAGTTAAGGAAAAGTAAGTTATTAAGGCGACTGTATTATGTGGTCATTTCAAATTAAGCATTAGGACAAGCATATACTTAGTATATATCTAATGCTTGGGACAGAATTTAAATGGTGTGTGAGCCTATAGTAGCCTCACAAACAAGAAAGCAATGATGGCACATTCTTCAGGGTTTTTGTAGCAACTACAAGGCAGCAAGAGCCTCCAAAATTGTAAAATAAAAATAAACGAATTTGGGCAAATAAGCCTAAAGATCAACTTGAGTTGTTATTAAAATGATGAGGTTGAGTAGATCAGTTTTCAAACCTGGAACCTTACGGCAGGTGGAGCGGACAGACTGGTGGCCACATGGGCTTCCTGTTCCATCTTAAATTTGAGCAGCTCTCCATTTGTCTGTTTTTACTTTAAAATTTTGACTTTTTTAGGAAAAACTTTACCATGAAATGTAATGTAATACCCTTGACCTAAAGAAGTTTGACAGCCACTAGGTAAGAAGAAATCTTGGATCCAAGTCTAACGTCTACATCTTATTATGCCCCTAACAATAGGATGCTAAATACTGCACGTAGAAGTTTAAAGCACTATAAAAGTGTGCTCAACAAGTCATCTAGTCTCTCGTTATGGGTGGAATGTAAAAACCCATTGACAACATTTCAATTATGAAAGTGTTTTCATTATTTATATATGGTGAAATGTACACTTAGCGACACTTTGAATTTGACAATGGGATTCCATGTTAGCAGATTGTATTTTCTTTTTAATTTTTTCAAATTTAACTGAAATGTATACGTACAGGCAGCACGATGCAACTACAACTTGAACCGGCAAATGTCTAGAGAATTATACTTCTTTTGTTTGATCATTTGTTAGTTTAAGAAGGCACATTTCTTGATCATATTTATAAACACAAGAGTGTTGACTGAACTAGAACCGCTAATGTTTGAGAATTCAGACACTCAGTTCTGTGATTTAAATATATCTTTATTTCTGATTATAAATAGCTATAATCAAGATGAATCATCTTAAGTAAACAAATTAGTTTTCTTGGCAAAAGAGGTATTAACAGGGCCTATACTAAATTTTAATTAGCTTTTTAAAGTTCTGTGAACGAACATCAGCCAGCCTTGATTAAGATTTAAATTTTTCTTTTAACGTATTATGTTTCTTTTACTGTATTATGTTGATGACACTGATTGTGTTGTAGCTGTTGGTATAGTTGGTTTGGTAAAGAGCTATGTGTGGCTCATGGCATTTATTTCCACCTAGAATTTGGGAATGGTTTGTCCCCTGCATTTTGTTGGTAGCTGTTGCTGACAGCTATTGCATTTTGGCAACTTGTTCTGCCTCTTTACCTCTCTACTCCTCTAGATGGCTGATATTTAATCAGAAGATGGTTTTTCACTTCTAACAGTTGCTTATGAGGTTGATTTTGGTAACCAGTAGCTCACAACGATCAGCGTCTAGAATCTTGCTGGTGATCTCATCTTGCACTGTGATAGTAAATATGGCTCATCGAGTGACTTTAAGGAGTGCTTCAGTGACTCACACCCAATAGATGGAAGTCCAGTCCTCATATGACAGGGTTGACACAAATTGGAATTTAAGCATCTGTAGTGACTACAAGCTAGGACTTTGAGTATAAAGAATATTAACCAGAAAAACATATTTTTAAAAGTTTGGATTTATGTGCATAAAACTAATAAGAGATTTTTTTCAACATTGTTATATTTTCTGATTTTTTTCAGCTTACAATGACAAGATTGTTGCATTTCTGCGCCAACCCAACATCTTTGAAATTCTGCAGGAGCGTCAACCTGACCTTACCAGGAATCACTCACTCAGGTAACCGTAATATTGGTATTTGGTTCAAGTCGTGTAAACCCAACTGTTACATCTTCAGTAACATTAATAATCATCTTGGAAATTCACTCTTTTCTTTCTGGCTTTCTGAAAAGCCATCTCGTGCACCAATACTTTATGTCATCAACACCGTATCATTGTAGTCCTGGCTTTTCTCTAAGTTCAAGGGTTGAATAAGATTGACTGAAGAACGTAGAACCCTCCTTAAAGAAGAAAAAGAATGAAAGAGAAAAAAAAATTCACAGCCAACAACGCATCCTAGATGTGCAGATTATAATGAAAATAATAAGACGCTAATCTTTTTGAGAGTAGCTTGAGTAAACAAAAGTAACACAGAGTTTATTGAATTGAGATTTATAAAATCCTAGACTTGGTATTCACATTTTTCCACAATAAAAATGCAGTGGAACCCAGGGAAGGAATCTGATCCTCTCCACAATCCAGCATTCCCCTGCACGAACCCTCTCTTCTAAACAACACTTTGAAGCATCACGCTTCAAGCCCGATTTTACTTTCCTGAATACATGCTGTTCCTTTTCCCTGGCAAGTTTTTCTCTTCTTCTGCATTTGGCAAGAAAGATATTTCCTATTAAACTCAATGCAAGCTGCCCCTTTTTGAAGCCTTTCAGCTCCACTGTGCTTTCATGATCTAGTCTGTATTTCTCAACTTCAGTGTTCTAGGCATCAGTGGAGATGGAAAAAAGTGCGAGTTTCTGCTGAAAATCTGACGTAACTTAAAGCCCGTTTGGTTTACACGTTACTTTTGCTGGTAGAAATACTTTTGCCGCATGGTGCCATCCTGGCCCACAGCCGTGATTCTCAAATACTACTCAGTTGGACCAAACTGTTTTCATGAGGATCACCTGGGGAGCTTCATAAAGGACAAAATGCCAGGTCTCATCTCCCTTCCCTGAGTTCACACCTCCTATCCTCCCATGTCCTGCCCAGAAGTTTAGTTCAGCAGGTCTAGGGTTAGAGCTCAAACATGTCCTTTCTTCAAGCCTCTCTATGTAATTCCGGCGGCACAGCCAGGTGTAATAACCTCTGGTCTAGACACTAATTTGATAATTAATTGTTAAAGTTATCAAGCTGTCCTTCATACTATTTTGGTTATGTGACTTTTGTGCTTTGATTTGACTTTTCAAGTCCTTATGCTGTATTTCCCAATTAGATTATAATCTCCTTACAAATAGGGATCTTATCCAACTCATCATTATTTTTCCTCCTTACTCCTCAAATCTATAGAATAGCACTTTGCATATAGTGAATATAAATATATATATATATATATATTTGTTGATTTGATAATAAATTATCAAATATTCTTATGGTGCTCTCAGTCTCTTGTATCCTTTTTTTATTGAGATATAATTGACATACAACATTGTATTGGTTTCAGGTGTACAACATAATGATTCAATATTTGTATTGTATTGTATTGTATTTGTATTGATCATTGATATGATCACCACAATGTCTAATTAACATCCATCACCATACCTAGTTATAGATTTTTTTCTTGTGATGAGAGCTTTTAAATTCTACTCTCTTAGCAACTTTCAAATATGCAGTACAGTATTATTAACTATAGTCGCCATGCTGTACATTACATCCCATGACTTATTTATTTTATAACTGGAAATTTGTACCTTTGGACTCTTTTCACCCATTTTGTCTACCTCCCACCCTCATCCGTTTCTCATATCTTTAAAGTTGCCGTTAACCTTCTAAAGTTTCTAAGCCTTAAAGCTACATATAATTTCAAGTATGACACTACAAACGTTGCTCATACAGAAATCCCAGTTTTGAATTAGTTAACATGTAACTCAGGTCTCAGTGTTGCCAACTTGACAAGCATGCTGTTCTCAATTACAGAGAATTATAAAAATTATACAAGCTATCATTTTGTATATTTTATATTATGGCATCCACTCAGTAATCCATGGTCGACTAGAGAATCTTGTATAAGAAGTTTTTGTTCATAAAATTGCAGAAATGAGCTCCTTAGTTGTCTAATGAGAGATCTTAGAGATTCTGGGTCTCAAAGCAAGACAAACAAACAAAATCCCTCCTCTTTTGCGAATCATGAAATAAGGAGAACTCTATTTTCTCTTTTTTCTACCAATTCCAACCCCAACACACACACACTTCTAGTCAATATCTGTTCCTCTGAAAGTACCCCACCCCCAAAAAATAAGAACCAGAAAGAGGAAACTCAAGAAATTTTCCAGTTTTGCTCTGCACTCCACGTTCTTATTTACACCAATTTAACATAGCCTCAGATCTCCACCATCGGAGAAATCGTGTGATTTAATATTCCTGAACAGGGCATCCAACTTTACCATTATCCTTTAATGACTTGGCAGAACCTTAGCAGATCCTAACAGAGGAAGAGCTGCAGGCCCCAGTGGGGAGCTTCCAGTTTTGTTTTTGTTTTTCTCTCTGCTTTTTCAAGTTGTAAAAGTTTCTAATCTTCTAAAGATTGCCGAAGATTTTTATTTTATGGTGATGTCAGAGGTCCTCGGTTAAGTACAGTTCTTCTTCTAACATAGATCTCACATGGTAATCTATTGCTAAGAAATTATTTGATAGGTTTTGAAATGTTCCTCTCTTATTCCAAAACTTATTTTTAAGTTTCCATTTACATTTTCTAAAACTATTGACAGAGTTCAATCATAAAAAGTGTAGCAGTCATGACCAGTAGAAGGAAGCAGGAACTTAAATCAATGAGATAATGCTCTTCCTCTTACAGTGTGTGTCACAGTGCACTTTTATTTTCTGAAAAGTTTTCGGTAGTTAAGCATTTTGGTTATCATAGCAACGTAATGGGGAAGTTTGTATATCTAAGAGAACATTCTGTTTCATAAAGTTAAAACTGCATTGTAAGAAGCATTCCCACAAACTCAGGGTTCGGAACCAGCCGGGGTTCTTTAATCTCATATTTCAGTGATATTTTTGATAAGAAGTTTATGCATGGAATACAGCCAGCGAGTAATTGTGTGTCAAAGGTAACTGTGGACCTTGCAGTCGTATTCTGAGCAAGGGTTCCCAAGGCCAGCGTAGCTCTGTGTGCATTCTTTCTCCTCTGTGTCACAGTGACTTGAAAGAAGTCTCCCTTCTTATTTCCTCCATAATATAATGAGGAAAAAGTGTTAGCCCTTGGGAGATTCAAATAGGTGCACCTCTTTGCTTTGTGTTTTTCTTCTTTTGCTTGTGATTCCTCCTGAACCAGAGGATAGCAGCAGTTTATTTAGTTTGTATCCATATAAGGCTTCCTCTTCCTTGAGACGCCACTTGTGTATCTTTTCCTGTAGAATGGCTATGGTTTTCCATGCAAGGGGCTATGGCTTTTGCTTTCAATTTCCGTATTTAAATCACTGCTTCAACTTCATCTGTCATGCAAATGTGAATGCTAAGAAGTTGTCCTCTTTTTTCCTTTTTAATCTCAGAAGAGGTTTATTTCCTTAGTTAGAAATATCAACCTCAGTACCACCTCCATCACACGAGCAGTGTCACCATTGGATTACTAAATCCTACTGTTGGGCCTCGTCGAAAGACAGTAATCATACTGAGAAGCTTTTTGTATGCTGTGACATTGAAATAAAAGCTAAAATAAAATGGTCTAATATTTTATCTGAAGGCAAATATAGTCATGAATAGAACAACATTTTAAGTATATTTTATAGGTGAATGTAATGAATTCAAATTCAATAAAGTTTTTGGTAGTGGTGTTTGTACAACATCGTATTATGAACAAGGATATAAGTGTCATAAAACTGAATTAAAGTTGCAAATTTCCCCTCTTGTGTGATGATTAGTTCCAGCCAGTAAATCTCTTCCCCACTAGTCCAGCTGTCCCCAGGCGTCAGTGATAATTAATTTGGGCTCCAGGCTGATTCCTCCTTGACTGTTTCCTAAATAAGTTCCCTTGCCATGAGGATGTGATCTGTGATCCTTTTTTTCATTCTGTGTAAATTGGGCCATTCTATTTTTTGTGTCATTAAATCAGCAACTTGGAAGTCAAGAAATTCTGAGCTACAAAAGGCAAATGGATCGTGTCTCAGTGTTCACCAGAACAGAAGCAGACACAGACTATATGACCTTCTATTTCTTTCCATCATCCTATTTTAAGAGCCCTGGAATTTTTTTATTGCTCAATTATACTCTTAAGTTTTTTTTCTTTTTAAAAATACTATGTGCCGTTGTAGAACTATCAAACAGAATTACAGATTTTATGAAATAAAAAGTTAAAATTTCTGAAAGCTTGCTTTCATAAAACAAACCCCAGTGTTCAAAATTTCTGACCTATTTCGTGTCTAGTTTTCTAGTAAATGAGTTTTCCTCCATTTAATATTGGGCTGGAAATATTAATCTCAGCTAACATCTGAGCTACTTGGTCAAAATAGCCTAAGTTTACTTCTGCCGATCCTTCAGCGTTTTCTTGTTAAGACCTGCCTAGCTCTCTCTCATAGTCCTCTCCTACTTTGTTTACTGCTCACTCAGATGTCTGGAATCAACATGACAAACTTCAGATGTCTGTTGTATCAAATTTAAGTAACAGGAAATCGGGGTTAGAACTATTATTTTCTTAGGGACCATTTACATAGGCATAATTACTGAATTTTCTAGAACACCTGATTAAAATAAGTTATTGATACCACGTAGTAATGATCATTGGAGAGTCCTGGTCTGTCTTTCACTGAAAGACCAGCATTAATACTGACTCCTAGAAAGTAGTAGAATATAGATCTTAAGAGTTCAGGCTTGACTCCTATAATGTATATGGAACCATAAAAGACCCCAAATAGCCAAAGCAATCCTGAGAAAGAAGAACCAAGTGGAAGGCATCACACTTCCTGATTTCAAGCTATATTATAAAGCTATAGTAATCAAAACAGTATGGTGCTGGCATAAAAACATACTCATAAATCAATGAAACAGAGCAAGAACACAAATAAACCCAAGCATATATGGTCAACTCATATTTGACAAGGGAGCCAAGAATACTCAATGAAGAAAAGACAGTCTCTTCAGTAAATAATGCTGGGAAAATTGGGTTTTCATGTGTAAAAGAATGAAAATAGACCCCTGTCTTACACCTCTCAAAAAAATTAACTCAAAATGGATTAAAGACTTAAACGTAAGACCAGAAGCCATGAAACTCCTAGAAGCAAACATAGGAAAAAAGCTCCTTGACATGGGCCTTGGTAATGATTTTTTGGATGTAACAGGTAAAACACAAGCAACAAAATCAAAAGTAAATACATGGAAGTATATCAAACTGAAAAGCTTCCACACAGCAAAAGAAACCATCAACAAAGTGAAAAGACAACCTGCAGAATGGGAAAAAATATTTGCAAACTATATATGTGATATGGGGCTAATATCCAAACTATGTAAAGAAGTATACAACTCAATAGCAAAAAAACAAATACCTTGATTAAAAAATTGGCAAAGGACCTGAATAGACATTTCTCCAAAGCAAATAGACAAAAGCCAACAGGTACATGAAAAGATGCTCAACATCACTGGTTATTAGGGAAATGCAACAAAACCACAATGAGATAGCTCCTCATGCCTGTTAGAATAGCCACCATCAAAAAGACGAGAGATAAGAGGTAAGTGCTGGCAAAGATGTGGAGAAAAGGGAACACTTCTGCACTGTAGGTGGGATTGCAAACTGATACAGCTAGTATGGAAAACAGTATGGGGGTTCCTCAAAAAATTAAAAATAGAACTACCATATGATCCAACAATTCAATTTCTGAGTATATATCCAAAGGAAATGAAAACACTAATTCAAAAAGATATCTGCACTCCCATGTTCACCGCAGTGTTATTTACAATAGGCAAGGCTTGGAAACAACCTAAGTGTCCATCGATGGATAAATGGATAAAGAAGCTGTGAGATAGATACACACACACACACACACACACACACGTATATATACATACACACAATGGAATATTATTCAGCTATAAAAAACTAGGAAATCCTGCCATTTACAACAATATGGATGGAACTTGAGGGCATTAAGCTAAGTGAAATAAGTCAGACAGAGGAAGAAAATGCTGTATGATCTCACTTATATGTGGAATCTAAAAACAAACTCATGGAAAAAGAGATCAGACTTGTGGTCTGAGAAGTGAAGGGAGGGGGAATTGGAGAAAGGTGGTCAAAAGGTGCAAAGGTACAAAGTTCCAGTTACAGGATAAGTACTAGGGAGGTAGTGTACAGCATGAGGACTATAGTCAACACTGCTGTATGATATATATGAACGTTGCTAAGAGAGTACATCGTAAGAGTTCTCAGCATATGGAAAAAAAGTTTTTTTCTCTTTTTGCTTTCTCTTTTTATTCTGTCTATATGAGATGATGGATGCTAGCTAAATTTACTGTGATAATCATTTCACAATATATGTAAGTCAAACCATTATGCTGTACACCTTTAACTTATAAGTGATGTATGTCAATTATATCAATAAAACTGGAAAGAAAAAGAAAAGTTTAAGTGTGGAGTCAGACAGACCTGGTTTGAATTCTGGCTCTGCACCTTACTCACCAGGTGACTTTGAATGAGGCATTTAACCCCTCCAAGTGATAGGTTCCTCTTTTGTAAAACACCAATAGGAATTTCTAACTTGCAGAGTCCTTTTGAAGATTAAATGAGATAATATATTTAAAGTACTTGGTATTGTATAAGTGAAAGTAAGCATACAACAAATTTAAGTTAATATTATATCAGTAGTCTGTCCTTCACTTCTTTATTGCATCACAAGGACTCGGTTTAAAGTAATTTGCTCGTAGATTTACTCTGATTCTCTACACCATTCCTGACACTGGACTATGAATAAATGGAACCACATGACTCTGAATACAGTTAGAATACAGAAAGGGGCTCTTGTGGTCTATGATTAACTTCCGTGTAGGAAGGTGTTCTAGTGTTGGGCTCACACTGTGCCCTACGTGAAGATTTGCTCTACAATTTTTTACATGTGTAAGATGAAACCAGCCTTCATTGTTCCATGCCTACACAGAGGACTCAGCCTTCCGGCTCATGGTTCATCAGAAATTTCTGAGGGTCGAAACGTCATGGCAGTGTCATTGAGACAGCCATTTCAGAAGCCCTCCAAAGGTGTATTAAAACATCTTCGCAGGCAGCTAATCTCGTAGATCTAATGAGAGCTTTGGGATTTTGCTACCTAGGACAGTAAAGAACACAGATTCTTAGAACCTGTCATCTATTGCATGGCTTCTGCAGAAGGAATAATTGCGACTTATTTTTATTTGAATGGACATGCTAATTTATAGTTGTATACAGGCTTTTGACATATACATCATGTATATGTCTAATTTCATGTCTTCCATGCATGGAATTTCATAGCTATTAACTTTAAAACAACTGGACAGTCAATCACTTAAAATAAAAAAGGCCCAAAAGAAGAACTCTCATAGGCAAAATTAGTTTAAATTCTTTTAAAGTATTACATCCAGGTATTTGTTAAATTGTCTTCCCATAAGTATAGTTCCCTGATGTAACTTGAAAGATTTCCCAAAGTACAAATATGTTCATCCACTGGATATTTCTCCAAAACGTTATATTTTTCTTGCTAACAAGTGGTTCCATCAGGGCTTTCAAACCATTTTCTAGCATGAAGAATAACCATGTTTTAGGTATGTCTGTTCCACTATTGATTTTTGCTGTATTCTATTTCGTTTATCAAGAAAACAGTTCAGCAAAACATCGTCTTCTTCAGTAGCTTATCAGACATGGACTCAGTGTGGACCAAAGAAAAATGTCACCGCTGAATCCAGCCTCAGCGCTTTTCCCAAACCCAAAACAATAATAGCCATTTCTAAAATCATAGAGAACTATGCATTATCATTTATGATAGCACAAAATGGTTTTTAATGAATCTGCTTATTACGTATATATTTAGATTAATTGCTAAGTTATTAGTGAATCAGAAGCGTTTCTTACAAAGCAAACAAAATATGCATCCCCTCTATATCAATAAGGAATTTTTTCCTGTCTCTCTCAGTGGATTTTGGTAGTCATGGAAACTGTCTTCAGAAAAATTAACTTGGGTAAAATTTAAATCTCCTTGTTTCATGCACATTGTCTTACGTACAATGGGACACTATTAATATATCCCAGTGAATCAGTTATTACTCTCAATCCTTGGGGGTACATTTTATAGAACACATTCTTCCAGACCCAGCAGAGTGCCATTGTCCTAAAAATAAGGTATCCTATTTGTCTGACTTTTATAATTTACAATAGAAATGGCATAATAGTACCATCTGTGGCTAAAATGTTTTAAAACATCTTGTATTCTTCTACCATATGCATTCCTATGTACTTATACATGCCAAAGCAAGTGTAAGCAACATGAAGTCAAGGTCTATATCTCAACTCATCTTTTTAATCCGCATATCTTATATTGCATAGAGTGAGTGAGAAATATTTGGTAAATCAATCAATTTCATGGGCAGTATATTTGGGACTTAATGATAGCTTAATGATAAACAATGAAAAACTTGATAAAACTATTTATCTCAAAGGGCAAGTAACTACATTTCCATTACACAAAATCGCATATATAAAGATACAGAATCTACCCTTTTAATAGAACAATTTATACATCTTTGTATATTCTAAGACGTCATTTTAGATCTCAGGAAATGATAACATAACAATTATTTACTTTGAAAACTTGGCTAAATTTCTCTAGCACATAATATTATTCTGAGTATTGAGATGGAATTTTGAATAATATTCTCAACTCTTAAAATTATGTCCAGGGGAGGGAGGAGGGGAAAGGGGTGGTTAGGCACATGTGTGTGGTGGTGGATTGTAATTAGTCTAAGGGCGGTGAACACGGTGTGATCTACACAGGAATTGGAATATATAACGATATACACCTGAAGTTTTTTTTTAAAATGTAAATGATGATCCCATTAAATAATGATTTTCATTCAAACTCAACAATCACAAAATTATGTTGCGATTTTGATGGGAATTGTCTTTTATTTTTGAGTTATTTGGATGTAATTAAAATATTTATAGTTTTCTGTTTTTCTTCTACAACCATATGTATTTTTCCAGTATTCAACCCTTTCATTTCTTACAATAAAATTTTCTTGTTTATTTATTTAGGAACTGAATGAAAGTTTCTTATTTAGGTTCTCCCAAAGTATTTTATGTTTTTGTTTCTGTTTTGAGTGGGCTTTTTTTTTTAAGTCTTCTAAATAGTGACTGCCAAAATGTAGGAAACTACTAATTTTTGTAGTACTATTTTCCAGAAATTGGTGCTTCAAGTTCTTTTTTCCCTTGCCTTGACATTTTATATCACTGTTTAGAAAATACTGCCTTCTCCCTATCTGTCGCTTTACGTGCTGCTTAACTGGCTTGTCCATTCTAATTACTTCACAGTAACCAATTTGTTTGAGTTTTTTATGTATATAATTATTTTAAAATAAAACTACAGGCAGATATAACATAGTATCAATTCCTGACTATATATTTAGTTAAAACACTTAACAAATGCTTAATAAAATATTATAATACATAAGAAAATACAAACCTCTAGTTATACGTTCTAGTGTATTCTAGGTATTAATTCTTCAGAATAATGGTGGGCTTCTAGGTTCAAGCTGTTAAAATGCCTTAGGTAAGGTGTCTTATAACCACATGTTTTTGTGTGTAATAACTAAACTCCTTTTTGGAGTCCAAAATGGTTTTGCTTTATATAGAATTTTGATTGATTGAGAATAATGTTTCCTATTATCTATTAAATTATGAGAAGTGTAAAGCCTTCATATGCGTTATCTCTTTGGTACTCACGGCATTTTTTTCAGGTTTATAGAGAGGCCAATGTCTTATCTACTGCATATCATAGAAGTACTCAATAAATATTTGTGGAATTAACCAAGGTAAACAGCATGATTAAAACAACTTGCTAACAACAGAAACAGAAAAAGGAGTTGGTCACCAGCCATCTAGTTTGGCTCTATTTTCAATAGATCATACTGTCTATTGAAAAAGGAATAAATAATTAGGAGGCCTACTTAATAATATACTCAATAGATAAAAATTATTGAGCGCTCCTATGTAATAGGTTCCATGCCGTTCTATTTTATTTGCTTTTGTTCATTTAATCCTTTCCCCAACCCTATGAGGCAGGTACTATAATTATGCTTATTTCAAGAGGAGGAAACAAGCAAAGAGAGTTAACTAACTCTAAATTTTTAGCAAGGGAGCTGATTTATATCTGTTTACAACAAATTTTGCCCCTAAACATATGACTGACTGATGCCACTTCTATGTGTCCACAAGAATCATGTGACCATAATGGACCTATATTTCTAAATCTAACCTATATAATGGAAAGTAGAAAGAAAAGTTGCTCTTTCTACTGCTTGGCTCCATCCTTCGGGTCAGACCATGCCCTGTGACTGTAATAAAGAGTATGAATGATCAATGCTAATTCTCCTTTCTCGACATTACACCATTAGAGAAGTCATGGGGGATTTCTCCAAAATTGCCCTCACGCAGTGTTAAACAACATATGTATTTTTGAAGGTGTTACTGAACCATGTGTGTGCAGAGTCTGCAATCCAGAGAGTTTTGTGGTTTAGAAGCATGGCTGCTTCTGATTGTTTCTGACCACGTGTTCTTCTTTAACTTCACCAAAATGTTGGTTGGTTTCAATGAGATTATTTTCTGTGGGAATTCCGGTCTTGAGACTGTGTTCTTTGTCCTCAAATGATCTTCTGCTAAAGTTGATCTTCTGGGGTGATTCTGTGCACTGGAGGAAGTGGTTACAAAGGTCTAAATATTCTGAGCATCTGAGACACAGCAATCGCTACCAACTTGTTTCTGAGGTTGTCACAGTTTAGCATCTTGCTATAACAGCTGTGAGTTTTCTTATTAAGAGAGTGCCTCTTTACCTGTCTTTGCACTTCCCTCGGTGGGTTCTGTTTTAGTAAATAATCTGTCAGCCTTCTGATTCTTTTTCTCAGCCACAACAAAAGATGATAGCAAGATAGTTTAGTTTATTCTAAACAGTGAGTGGTCTCAGGAAAATTTGTTAGGAGCCAACTTGGTTATTTTGACATTAACTCGTCTTGTGCCCGGTTTATATTTCAATGAGCACTCCTTGTGTGCACAGGATATGGGTATTTGGGGACACAAAGACGAAGGAAGAATGGCTTTTTCCCTTGAGAGATTCACGTTTTAATAGGAACTTAAGTTGTAACTGAGTGGAGGAGTAAGAAGGTGCCATGGAGGAAGTGCTGAATGTGCTCTCAGGGGCACAGAGAGGAACATACCCTTGCAGAGGGTCGAATGATAACATGTTCTTTGACTATAATCTTATCCTCATGATAAGCCGCTAAAATTGAGTAGAATTTCTTCATTAAGGAAAAGGCAGCAGAGAAAGAAATTATAGGACTGTCACAGATCCCTTCTGACTCTATAAATGTGTAAGGTAAACTCGAGTAAACACATTAGTGTAACTTTTAAATGTCCCTCTAATCAGAGTCATATGTATCTTTAACAATATTTCTCAAACTTGTTATGTTTATTTCAGAGACGAGGGGCACTCACGGAAATTCGTGAGGAGCCAGATCTGTTATTTTTCATTCTAAAAGTAGAAGAAATATTGCAGATCTACAATGTTGACTTTAACCACTTTTATTTTAATGAAATATAAATGCCTACCAATATAAGATATTTATAAACTTCTTATCCTTACAGCTTTTATAAACTATCAAACAAAAAGACATACAAATTAAGCAAAAACTAAAAAAGTCAAAAATACTGAATTAATGATATTGATGTGAGAAAATTTTGTTTTTCAAAAGCTACATCACAATGTTGAGACCATTGTCAGTGGAAAGATACATTTGTGCTTTTTGTTTCACTTATTTTTGACTTGATTCCTTTGATACTGCATCTGATGGTCCGTCACATGCATTATCATGGTCATCGTTTCTCCTTCTCAACAAATAGCTTATTTTTGTCTACTGGTTCATTGTTTTTCACAAGTCAATTCATTTAGTACTATACCCCAACTACAATACTGAAGAAAAAATGCACCATTCAATTACCCTTGATGATCCAACCACCACTTTTCTATATACAAACTATTACAAAATTTTTGTTCTTAGAATAAGCCATGACATCTGTTATGCTATATTTAGCATAAAGCCATAGTTTACTTTTTAAATCCATTTCTTTTGTTTTCTCTTTAGCCTATGGTAATATGTTTTGATCTTGAAGAATCAAAAGCTATCTCTAAGAGTTAAGCACAGCTTATCTCCTTAGTCTGTCATCACAGTGAATCCAGGCAAACAGAACCAAACCAGAAAACACACCACTGAGCTCTCCCCTCCACTTCCCTAACTGGCAATGTATAAGCGTGACCTTGCCTCACTTCATCATTTTCATTATGCAAATTAATACTGCAAAAGAAAAGGTTTGCCTTTCTAATGGGTAAAAGAATTGTGTGTGAGAGGCAGATGGGGACTGTTGTTCTTATATCTAACGTCAAGGCCCTGCTGACTAAGGACGTGCTCACCAGCACTTTGAAAGTTCATCTCTGGTCACTTGGCACCAGCTGTCTTGTAAATGCAAACATGGGAGCCGAAGTTACATGGCAGTGTTCAGTTGTAAATGTCATCCAGATTATCCAAAATATGCTTACCTCAATTTTAGCAGTTTGGATCACCAAAGTGAAAACACAAAATTTTTAAATTCTCGCAGAACTCGAGATTATGTCTGCAGATTTCTAGTCGACAGAGACACCAGTTTGAGAAATACTGATCTGTAGAACATTAGGCAAATTCCTGATAACGAAGAAGTAGTTCCTGTGTGGGTTTTTTTTTCTCAGAAAAGATTGGTGACATTTCTGAGGCTATCTGCTGACTTCTCTCTCTTCCTCAGCCTTGACCTGCTCTCTGGACAGTCAGTAAGCCAATGCTTTCTTTGTTTCTACATGAAAGGACTTTGTAGGAGTGGGTATACGGCCTAAGAGTTCAGTTAAGTGAATGGAACGGTTTAAATATTTTCATATAATCCTAGAATTGCCCATTGACTTTCCTCCACTGCACCATGAACTCTTTGAGAAAGGGACCGTGTCTTACACCCTGTTGGATTCCCAGGGTGTGTACCGTGCCCAGCACTTAGTAGGTACTCAGAACACATTTGCTGAAAAAATGAACGAATATAAGAAAAGTATTTAGTGGTACGATGTACATCAGATAACATGTTCCAGGGTCTTGTTCCTGGAAGCATATGACCCATAGCCTGTCATTGTGATAAATTAGCTGCCTGATAGAAAACTAGTCTCAGCCTGCCTGTGGTATGTTCTCGCCTGAAGAATCAGACCAGTTGCCGTCGCTGCCTGATAGTTAGGACCTGGAAAGTGATGAAAAGTTTCCCAATTGACCTGTTTCCTCTGGTGTCTTTCCCTTTCCTTTCCTCAGCCTGTCATCCTTGTGACTCAGGAAGCTATGATCTTTTCCTTATTCAGAGGAAGCGTTCGGGCCACAGTCCAGAGCATGCTGTCTTTTCCTCCCTCAGCCCACTCTGTAGCTCCAGTTAGGGAGGTGGAGGCGAGCACTCCGCTGTCTGTTTTCTGGTTTGGGTCTGTTCGCCTGGATTCGCTGTGATGATAGACTAAGGAGATAAGCTGTGCTTAGTTGGAGATAGCTTTTGATTCTTCAAGATCAAAACATATTGTTACTGACCCTTATAAGAGTACTTCTTTGGTTAAGTTACTGTTTACTTTTTCAACAGGATAACTCTTCTCTATTTTAGCTTCTTTAAGCCAACTTTTAATCTCTTATCAAAAAATCATTCACCGGATAAGGGGCATTGGTTGCTGTCATGTGCTTCACACATGTGAATGTAACACTTGAGGGAAAATGTTCTACCTGGTTTGAGCCTTCAAACTGAAATAACTTTAAGCAGAGAGGCTGGCCTTTCTCTTCTGGACCGGTTCTTTACATGCACATCTGCCATTCATGGTATATATGTCTACTGGCAATGAAGGACAGGAAAGGAAATGTGGCAATACCAAAGATTAGATGCTTCATAAGCTAACATATTGTGTAAATGGATCTAGCCAGAAAGAGCTGAGGACTGAACTCTGTCCTAGTAAGCCATGTGGCTGAGGGCAAATCATTTGACTTTTCTGTGCATTAGGAAATTTTTCATCTCAACAGTTAAACCTTGCCTTCCCTCTCATTGCCTTCAAGCCTGTAAGCAATCAAGAAGACAATTTGGAATTTGAAAATATAAAATGCAGTGGAACTTTTTGAAAATATCAGACAGAAAAGCAAGATGTTCTATAGATAAGAACTAAGTCTAAATAAATACTTACATCAGAGACTGACATTTTATTTTACATTATACAGGAGTCAGAGTATGTGGCATTAGCACTTAGAGTAAAATGGCATACTTGCGTTGGCCCCTATGTTCCTGTCAAATGTAGTGCTTTCAGTACCATAGTTTATGTTCTTATTTTTTATAATTCGCATAAAAATTAACATGGTGTGCTTTGAAATAGTGTGATTGAAATGAGAGGAAGCAACTAAGAAATTTTTTTTAATTGTATTCATAGAAAGAATTAAAAATAGTGACATGATGACTGAGCAAACAAAAAGAAAAAACTGGTGTTATCACATATATCTATAATAAAATAATGATAGAAGTATCTCACATTGTTGTGTTTGATATGTGTATGTATAAGTATATATACATTTGCAAGAATCTACACACAGTCTTTTTCACCCCCGTAGTAACTGAAAGTGTTTCAAGCTTTCAGTTATTTGAAAGAGCCGTATTCTTTTGTGTTGAATATATAAAAGCATAGATCCTGTATGCTTCCAAGTGAGAATGTGCTCATCACACATAATTTAGAGGTATACCCTCAGGAAAACAGATGAATATCCCTACACACTTCCTTTTTGGAATGACAGGGAATCAACCTGAATGGTCTAGACTGTTGCTTAGAGTCAAGCCCACAAGAGGCTTTAACTCAAAGCAGACACTGAGTTTTATTGGTTGGATGGTCCTGCTACCTATAATATACTTGAGCAGCAAAATGCTGAAACTGATAAAAGAATTTTTTTGCAATGTTAGAACTGGGTGATGTTGATGCTCACGAAGTCTTTCTTGAAGACAAGGACCGTGTCTCTTGAATGTGTATTCCTGGCTTATCACACAGTAGCTGCCACGTATTCTTTTTTAAAATGGTGCCTAAAGCACTGAGTTATGTCCCAAAAGTCTACCACATATATTTTGAGCTGTTTCTTTGCTTGAATAGGGAGAAGATCCAATTTATTCGAACTGAAGGGACCCCAGGATTGGTGCGTCTTTCAAGTGATGCAGACCTTGTTATGCTGCTGAGGTAAGTAATGCTAGTTCTTGTGGAACGTCTCCTGTCATCAGATATTGTGGAGCATTTTAGCAAATAATATGCCAAAATTGGTTGCCTAAAGATATCTCCTTTATTCTTAAAGATCTATGGAATACTCATGTTGAAGATGTGGGGTGCTGGTTTAGAGAGAATTCATTTCAGATTGCATTTCTTATTTCTGAGATCTGTTTGATTTTGTTTTTACTTTACTGGTAAAGGAGGTGGTATGGGAGAAGGGAAAGGTTTGTAGAGGCCAATGAATAGAATGTCCCACTCACAGAATGGAACAGAAGGGCTTATCCCTCCAGCTTACCCCTCCAGAGGAGAAGAGAGGTCATATTTATATTTTCTTTCAAATTATTTTCTCAAAATGTGCTTTGTCCCCTTTTGTAGATTCAACATGATTTATTTACTTTATGGTTTTGAGAGTTTAGATTTGGGAAATCAGATAAGAAAGTTGAAATTTGGTCATTGGTACTCACTGCCAACTTGATAGCCCCTTTCATAAGACTGACTAATTGTATTTTCTTTCCTGATGGTTAGATCAGCTTTGCTTTTAAAGTTTAGGGTAGTTTGAAGGGAAACTGGCAAGTTTTCAAAAGACTTCCTTATTTTTAATAATATCCGTCAAATGTAGGAGGCCAGAGTGAAATACTGCTTTGCTCCCTCCAGTGGCTGGGACGCCCACCTCTGTAACCTCCGTAGAATTAAAGGGAATGCATGTGGAGCCGTATCAGGCCATGTTCTGCTTATCCCAAAGTGCTGACAATCTCGTTCGTGTTGTTCATGATGACCGTGACCCTAACCATTTCTAACTGCCATATTTGTAAAACTAAAGCCAGAAAGTTATTTTCCTTCACTGTATAGTTGGAGCGTAATTCAAAGGGATATAATCACTTTCCCTAGATACTTCACTTCACTTGACCCTGAACAAGACCTGCTGGGGAGTGAGGTCCCTTCTTAGTGTAGGAGGTGACCTCCGACTATGGGGTACTGAGCTGGTTCTGAAAGCAGGGTGTAGTGTGCTGGATGCTCAGGAAGATTATTGGTCTATTAATGTGGAGTGTGATGTTTCTACCATAGTTTGGTTGGTGATAAAATAGTAAGTTTTGTTACAAAATTCTGCCTAGGATATGACTCTTTCACTTCATTCTAGAAATCTAAGTTTTTTCATTTAAACTAAAGAATTCTGCTTTTGGAATTAGTAAAAACAAAAATGGGTACAAAACAGAAGTCATGATTATCGCTCACCTGTCCTTAGTTAAATAATTTTTAGATGGTATAGTCTTAAATATTTTGTCACAAATAGCTTAGAATATTTGTACTTTGGTAAACACCACAGTTTGCATGAGTTTCTTTGTGTTATGTGTTAACTGGGAAAGTATATTCACAACACATAAAACAAAGATATCATGAATACATAAAGAATGCCTTCAAATCAATTTAAAAGAAGAAAACCCAAAAGAAAAATGGGTAAGGGATATAAAAAGGCATTTCATAGAGCTTGAAGTTTGAATAGCCAGTAAACTTATGGAAAGATGCTAATAATCATAAAATGCAATTCAAATAATGAGATCCTATTTCACACTATTAGATTTGAAGAAGTTAAAAAGTCTGATAATACCAAAGGAGAAACAGGAACTCTCATGTTGTCTGGATTTGGTGAGATTTCAATTTCTACAGCCTCTTCATAGTACAGTTTGACAATATCTTATATAGTTGAAAAGGCATAAGCCTTATGACTGAGCAACTCTGCTGTTAGATATATACCATATTTACGCTAAGAAACTCTTTTATATGTACACAAAGTGACAGATACAGAATGTTCCATTGCACCATTATTGATAAAAGCACAAAGTTGGGAAAAAAGTAAATATTTGTCAAAAGATTTAGGGATAATAAACAGATTTGTTCATAGAATGGACTTCTACATAGAAGGTAAAAGTAGTCAACTAGATCCTTATGTATCAACATAGATATCAGAAATATATTGTGAACAAAAAAAGGTTTGAGAATGCTGTGTACTTACATAGCATTTATGGAATTTTTAGTGGTGCTTAAGGCGAAACTATATATTGTTCATCTATACATATATGTTGCAAAATATAAAATTAGGGAAGGAATGATACTTATAAAGTCGTGATAGAGAACAAAAGGGACTTCCTATACACACATGCACACACACACACATCTATATGTAGGCACATACACATCTAGAAGTATGCATGTGTGTTTGTCTGAAGCAAAAATAGTAGTTTTAACATTTATTGATCCTGGATGACATTGAGTGTTTTTATATTATTCTATGTCACTTTTGTCTTAAAATTTTCAAGTAAAAAAATTCCTGTCCATGTGAAAGATTTCTGAGTATTGGGTATATATAAAGGACATGATAAATGTCGTGGAGCAAAGAGACAGCTGTAGGAGTCTGAGGCGAGGAAGCTAATTCCACCTCTTCAGTTAGTGTAGCTGTAGGTTTCCAGACCTTTGTGGTATCACAAAGTGATATATGGGTGTTACACAGGACTTTTCCTTAGCAATAAATTCACATTATTACAATGGCTGTTGATTTATTGGAAGAGAAAACTGACTGTTTCAGGGCTTAATTTGGTATTAGAAACATGATTACTTACTGCTTCTGTTCCCAAATCTTTTGCCTTTTGTAGTTTAAAAGTGGAAAGATGGCTTTAAAAAATATCATGCTAAAAATGCTTTTGCTGCAGTGGTGTAGCAGACGTGTGCCTGTGAACGAAGAGCCAGAGAAAGAATTATAAAGTGTTATTGCATCGCTGTCACCCAGGGTTTCTCAGTCTCAGAAGGATTCATGTTTTGGGCTGGATATGTCTTTGTTGCAGGGAGCTATTCGGTGCATTGTAAGATACTTACTAGCATCCTAGGCTCTATCCACTAGATGCCAAAAGCACCCCCCTCCCAGTTACAACAACCGAAAATGTCCTCAGACATCGCCAAATGTCTCAGGACAGTGTAGGGAAAGGGCAAAATTGCCTCAGTTTCGAACCAGGACTATACCCCTTAGGAGTCCTTTCCTTAAATGTGTGTAAGATTAAACTGTTGCCCCTTCTTCTGAATGTTTTCTGAAAACAGTAACAGGCTTTTGGATTTGGCCAAGTTTGAGGAAAACCTGCTTCTACCTCTTAATTAAAAATGTTGGCCCCGTGGCCTAATGGTTAAGCTCGCACGCTCTGCTTCGGAGGCCCAGGGTTTCACTGGTTCGGATCCTGGGTGCAGACCCAGCACTGCTCATCAGGCCATGCTGAGGCGGCATCCCACATAGCACAGCCAGAGGGACCCACAACTAGAGTATACAACTATGTACTGGGGGGCTTTCGGGAGAAGAAGAAGAAAAAAAAATCACATGTCCTCTAATTTTTATTGTTTTAATTCTGTTTTGTCAAGTGTTTCTATGTTTGAGCTTAGTGCGATTAATAGTACTTTTCTTTATCATAATATTTAGTGAAGTCTTGGATTCCAAGATCTCAGATCCCTGGTTACTATCTTTTAAGAGAGTATTAGAAACAGAAATTTCAATATGGAGGAGAAAGAAGACATTGGGTTGAATAATCTAAGATCAAAATCCTCACATTTGAAAACCATTATAAAGCCAGAGTAAATAAGAGAGCTAATTGTTTAGCAGTTGTTACTATTTAGGAGGTGTTTTGTTTTTTTTTAATAATCCAATTAAATCCTAAGCTCTTTGAAAGCTGAGACCCTGTTGTATATTACTTGAAATAAAGATAGAGAACACATGTTTGTATTTATTATGGGTTCTCTGTAAACATTGTGTGTTTGAATCTCATTCCCAAATCTAAAAACCCAGGTGCTATTTTCAAATGAACATGTCTCAAACTCACATATTTAAGAGGCAAAATTGAAATCATGTTGTCCAAAGTTGGTGGGAAAACAGGCGAATAACCACAGGTTTCACAAAAGCTGCAGCAGCGGGCCGTTTTGTCCCAAGGATTACCTGCAGGAGAAAGGGGCGATGCTCCCTGTGGGGTGTGAACTGGAGCTCGGATGGATTGGGGTCAGAGTGGGAGATCGACTGTCTTCCTCGTTGTGAAAACAAGGCTTTCCCTCCTAAAGCATGCACTTTGTTTCTTATCTTTCCCCAGTTTATTTGAAGAAGAGATAATGTCATATGTGCCTCCACATGCCTTACTCCACCCCAGCTACTGTCAGTCCCCACGTGGCTCCCCCGCGTCCTCTCCCCAGAACTCGCCAGGTGAGTCCCTGTGCTGCTTGCTGTGAATTCTCTGAGGGGTGAGCCCCAAAGTCAGACATTCTGTCCCTCATGTAGGACGGTAAGGGAACACTTTGGACACATCTTTAGTGTTAGTACAGGTACACATTGTGCGGCACTTCCTTTCTCTTAAAACTGGCTTGTTTCCATGGAGATTCATTTTGACAAGAAGATAATGACATTCCAGAACAGGAGGATAAATATTAGTAGTATGATATACTCAGATATAGAATTTACTTTTCGTTATGATGTATAGTACCTAATATATCTTGGAAAATATTAGGGCATAAAATACTAAGTTAGCTTTTTGGATTTAAAAAGTATTAGTTAGGAGACTTATTCAATGAATAATAAAAAGAAATCTCTACTTTCAAAAACTTATAGAATTAAAATTAGTCAGTTTAATGGGCTCGGATAGTTTTCCCCTGCAGTAGTCACAAACTGCATGAGACGGGAAGACTAAAGGTGTGTGGGCAGATTGAACTCATTGACAGATGAAACTAACTAAAACTAAGTTCACATTCTTTTTGAAAGAGGTATGGTGTGAATGAATGAGCGACTGGATGAATGAATGAGTGAATGGTAGAAAATGCAGCTTAGCAAATGAGGTTTTTTTAAAGGAAAGCAGTCATGATGTTGCAAGGATATCAGTTGTATTTATCATTATAGGCAATGTATTGCTCACACTTTATTAGCTATCAGAATTTAAAACTATTTTAATAGAAATCCGTCTCCCTATGTGTCACTAGAAGCTGCTGTATGTTCTTTTATATATAGCTTGTGTTTTCACATACATATACATGATAACAAAGCTGCAGCCTAATTGAATACCGCAAACAGGAAAAGGTCTATTAATTTGTTCATTTAACACAGATTTATTGAGCATCCAACTATGATCCAAGCACTGAATTAGACCCTGGTGTTACAATGATGAATAATACAGTCTCTGCCTTTGCAGGATTCATAGTGGGGCACTGAGTCAACAAATGACTGTAAAGCTCTGTGGTTGACCCTGTAGTGAAGAGATGTACGGGAACACAGATGTGGGGACAATTCCTCCTTCAGGAGGGGGGTGGGGTGTTTGGGGAAAGACGAAGACAACAGGTATGAAGGGGAGCCTTGAAGAAGGATGAATAGGAGTTTCCGGGTGGACCAAAGGAAGAAGAACATTCTAGGTAAAGGAGTAGCATAAGCTAAGCCACAGAAGCATGAGGAGTAGTTTAGGACAAATTAACAGATACAAGTGAAGGCAGGTTCTCAAAGCTCACGTTGGAAAAATCGCCTAGGGCTGGCTGGTCATGGAAGCCTTACTTTGTAGTCCATGTGGAGCCACTCAAAATTTACAGAATCATATCCTGTTTGACAAAGTTCAGTTTGGTTGCAATATGGAGCATGTATTAGGTGAGAGCCTGGAGTCAGAGAACCTATTTGGGAGGCTGTTGCATGAATCGAGGTGACATGATAAAGGGCTGGACTAATGGTGATGGAGAAGAGAGAATTAATTCAAAGACTATCTAGGATGTAGAGACACTAGGATGTAGGACTTGGAGTCTAGGTAGGGAAGAGTCAAGGCAGACTCTGAGGTCCTCACCACCTAGACCGCTAGGCAGATGGTAACACCATTCACTAAGAGAGGAAAAGGATTAGACTGGAGGGGAGGGGTTACATGAGCTTGGTTTTGGACATGTTTTTTTGAGGAATCCTTGGGCCATCCAACTGGTGATACCCAGAGACAACTGGAAAAGACAGTCATGGCGCTCAGGAGAGGTTAGCAGCTAGGAAAACAAGTATGCTGGTGGCTGGTGAAGCCCAGAGGGTAGAGTAGAGGAATGAGGGAGGACAAGTCATTGAAAAGGAGAGAAAATAGGATGGTGACAGGAAGAACTCTAATGTTTAAAGAATGGGCTGGGATAGAGGAGCAAGTGAAAGAAAGAGAGCCAGTGGATTTTGGAAGAGACTTAGGAAAATCTTTGCAGGAGGCCAGGTTCCAAAGAGATGGGAATGGTTAACAGGGCCAAATGCTCAAAGGATTCAAGAAGCGTGAAGTCTGAAATGAGGCCATTAGATTTGAAAATCATGAAGTTAAATATGGCTTTTGTCAAAGCAGTTTCTGTTAATTAATAAATAGGTCATAAACTGGAATGTGACCAGTTACAGAATGATATAGGATGTGAAGTAGCCGCCAGGAGTGTAGAATATTCTTTTCATGAAGTTTGGAAGTGAAAGAAAGCAAAATAAGATAGTACTTAGAAGAAGAAGAGTTAAGGAAGAGGTTTTAGGATGGGGAAGCTGAGCACAGGTGTGTGCAGAGGTCAGAAGATGTGGGTGGAAGGAAAGATGGTCACTGAATGGGGCAAAGAAGCAGCAGTCAACGCAGCACAGGCCTATGGGAAGGGAGGACACTGGAGGCAAAAGCACAGGACAGCTGGAACAAAGTAGGGACACCTATTTTGATGATACAGGATGAAAAAAAATAAATATATGACACTACGGATAAGTTTAAAGGTATGGGGGAAAATTGATGGAATTCATAGCTGGCTGCAGGCCTTACCAACTGTGAGTGATTTGGGGCAATTTACTCCCTTCCCTGAACTTAAATTTCTTTTTCTGTAAAATGGGAATAATAGTAACCACCTCCCATGGTTATGTGGAGAACACCTTGCCTGGTACCTGGAACATAACAAACATCCAATAAATGTTAATTTATCCCTTTTTCTTTCTTTCTGGAAATCTGGTTCTGAGCAGTGTAATTTGTCAATATTTGAACCATTAAGAACTGGAATATATGAACCCATTTCTTCCTGATTTGCAGAGCTGTCTGCCTAGATATTTAATCATTCTGACTGGTCTTTATCTTAGCTGGAACCTATGGTAAAGTTTAAAAACGGGTCATCCCTTTACCTGATGCTTTATGGTTAACAAAATGATGCTGTGTGGCTCATTGCTCATTCCAGCCAAGACTCACCTTTCCAGGCCTTTTCTGTGGCCCATCCTACCTGAGAGAAAGGTAGATCACCAGATTCAGTCCCTTCCGAGCCCTACCAAGGCATGTGCTCCTGCAGACTGGTTGAACATTCTTTGAGACTGTGTGAGCATTCTAAAGGGTGACTAAGTTTGCCTCTCTTTCATTTAGCATCACAAATGTACATGAGTAACCCGTGGTGGCAATAAAATGTGCGTTCTGGAAGCAGCTTTAGAGTTAAACATTTTCCAAAGACGTATAACCCAAATATAGCTGAATTGCTAGCAGTGTTTTTGGTGGTTTTAATTTTCCGGAAGAATCATCTCCATATTTTTGGCCTACTCTGTTTTGTTGGGCTTTATTTGATCTTGAAATTGGGGTGTACTTCCTGATATCAATGGAAGTAACTATAACTAATGCCACACGATACAAGGGCAGGACTAGCCTCATGTACCCTGTGGCGGAATCTTCTGTTTCTTTGAGTAAAATATCCTCCCCTTCTACCAGTTTTCCTCAAGTTTTTGTGAAAAAGTTTCAAACAGATTTTTTAAAGTGGTCTGAGCCTCCTTCTTGTGACTAGAATTTCATCCCTTTTAGTGATGTGAGAATAATATTGTAAAAATTATGACAATAATAAATTTTAACGGTCTTCTTTCAGAATGCCTAGGAACCTTGTAAACTTTCCACACTTTTCCTCATTCCAAGCACATTTACATGCCGTTTCAAGTACAGAAGAGAGAGGGGCTTGAGAAATTTTGACTGCTTTTTGCAGCTGTTAGAGTGCTCACCTAAAATTTGTCAAAATTTTGGAATGTGAAGGTTTGTTTTTCTAGGACCATTATAATGCCAGTCCTGACCTTCGCTATGCCAGAAGGAAAAACCATATAGTTTATTATGCCAAATATAGGACCCAGAAGTTTATTTAAGGATCTTTGTAGCTGTACATTTCTAGGAATTTAAATGCAATAACACCTAATTTATCTAATATTGTTGGAGATGTGCTCACTTATGTGAATTTTCCACATAACCGAAGCTATGACCTTAAGTGTCAGAGAATTTGTTTAACCGACCATTTGCTGAAACTCTTTCGTAAATACAGTCTTTCTCCCTCTTTCCCTATACTCAGTGACCTGAGGATATTTCATGGTTTGGGGGGGATCATCATAGAGAGCTGTTGTTACTTGACTAGAACCAAACTATATCTGGAAGCTAGTGACAGCACCGGGTCACACTCAACAGAAGTAAAACACAGCAGAGAGCATTAAAGAGCCACGTGGGTCTTTACTGAATGTTGTCTCTGGGCGTGAGATTCGAGAGGGAATTATTTCTCCCAACACACAGTGTGACTCCTTAAGGATCCTCATTTCCTCTCTCTCTCCCTCCAGAGTCTTAGCATCTGAGCTGCTGTTTATCTCATCTCTTGCCCTTTGCACAAACATTCTCTCTTCTCTTCTCTTCTTCTCTTCTCTCTCTGTGTCTCTCTCCCCACTTCCTTCCCTCCATCCTTCGTTCTGGCCTCTCCCTTCCTCCATCTTTCCCACAGTCCCTGAAGTAGCTTTATACTTGTTTTTAGAAAAAGTGTTCTATTGACTTGTCTTTGCTCAGCCCCACAGAGATGATCTGTGAACCAAACAATACAAATGAAGGATGCTCCTGGGCAGGTGGGGATGGGGGGGCGGGTAGGTTGTGATTCCAGAGACTAAAGGAAAGCAAATAGGTCTCTGTCACATGTGGAGGTGATATTGTTCTTGTTGTTGTTAGTGTCCCTTGTCCCCCACCTCTAAAGCTGTCAGAGGATGCCCTTCCTGGCATGCCCTTCAGCTTTCCCCTTTTAATAGATTGCTTCTAATTTGCCAAGATCTGAGAAACCAGATTAGCGAGTTGGTTTTTAAAAACATTAAATGGTATGTAGGGCCAGCCCTGGTGGCCTAGTGGTTAAGTTCGGCTCGCTCCATTTCAGTGGCCCAAGTTCGGTTCCCAGGCATGAAACTATACCACTCGCCTGTCAGTGGCCATGGTGTGACTGCGGCTCACATACAAAAAGAGGAAGATTGGCAACATATGTTAGCTCAGGGTGAATCTTCCTCAGCAAATATAAATAAATAAGTGGTATGTAAATGGGAGCATGAACAATCTCAAAACAATGACCTAGGGCCTTTTACTGCTCCTAGAGAATAGAGCAAAACCATGAAGACTTCAGTGCTCATGTTTCGTGCCAACTATTTTGGAGGTGTTTTCTTTTTCTCTTAATTTCCATTGTTGAGCTTATGTTCCAGAAAATGGAGTCTTCCGGATATTACTGTAATGCTTGATAGTTTGTTCTCATTCCCTAACGGGGAATTGTAAATAAAATGTCACAGAGATTTTCTTTTTAGAAAGTGAACCAGGAAAGAAGTGGGCTTCTGAACCATTCCAGTTCAGGGGCCTGAGCCGTGCTGGGTTTGGCTGAGCTCCATCCCCGACCATCACAGGGTGGGAGCTAGTCATCAAAGAAATCTGGGTTCCTGGCACACCCGGAATCAAGAAAGACCCAGCCTTCTTAGCAGTTGGAGGCCAAGATTTTTCTCATATCACCTGAAGTATTTTATCAGGTAGAATTCTTTAGTTTGTATATGATTATGCAATTTTGTAACAGTAAATGGAAATAGTATAACACTAATATGATAGTACTTTAGGCCCGCCTAGCAAAGTTAGAGGAAAAAGAACCCTAATATCTGTTACTGAAATTTTTCCTGCAAAAAATGAACATAATGCTGACTCTCCATGAAGTCAGCCCTGCATTTGATCACTTCCTAAATAGAACATTGACCTCTTTGTATCTGACTTCCTGTTTTAAGACCATGAAGTCCATGAAATTACTCTCTCTCTAGGAGTATCGTATCCTAGAGCTTCACTTGCAGTTATGATTGCCATGCAGTTCTATTAGCTCAATCATACAAGATCATTTTTGATTTCCAAAGTGGAAGTAACAGCATTGCTGCCCTGGAATTTCTTGGCAGTTGCACCTAACTAGCATTAAGAATTTGACCAGGGCCACTGGCATAATTTACTGTAATTTTTAAACCATGAAGTAATGTGTAAGTGATTTTTCATAATAGAACTATTAGTAAAAGAATTTTTGCATTCAGCAATTTCTGTCTCCAGAGTTTCCATAATTGAATCTCTTTACCTAGAGTGTAAATGGAGTCAGAAGTAGTTTTTATCAAGTGCCTGTATTAATATTGATGGAATGCATTATGGCATTCCCCACATCCTTTTAAGTATCTCAAATTATACAGCAATAGTATATGCTGGGTTTTTGGTTTCTGGTTTTTTTTCTAAGTAATCAACACTTGAAGAATCATGTTTCTTTTCAGTCCTGGAAGATTTTCATTCAGTCTTTTCTTCCTCTTTGTCCTCTTCCCTATCAATGATCATGCTCTTGAACGCTGATTCATTACGGCTGCTTTCTGAGCTGTCTGGGTTTGCTGCTCTACAGGTTCTCAGACAGCCGTGCTCACGGCTTTTTTCTGCCACCCCTGAGTGGGCTCGTGCTGCACTGCCCTGTGGCTCAGGCAGCCAAGACAGCAGCCTTGTGCTCGTGGAGATCAACACATGTTCCTTCATGTTGCGAACGACGCCTTTCAGATACACAGGAAGCATTGCCCCTGCGTTGGGCCCTGGCTGCTGCCCAGGTGTTTCGTTGGTTATATTTAACCTTTCTGTAGGGGATAATGGTTCTCAACCTTGGCTGCTCATTGGAGTCATCTGGAGAGTTGCATAAAACACTTACGCCTGGGCCTCACCCCAACAGATTCTGATGTAATGTGTCTTGGGTGTGGCCTAAACATTGGGATTTTTAAAAGCTTCCTAAGTGATCCTAAGGTGCAGTCAAGATTGAGAACCACTGGCTAGGAGTGTCTTCTGCATCCCAGACCTTTTTAAGGTCAAGTTTATTTGCTTCCTTTATGACATAACTATTAGCAGTTTGGGTAAAAGATTCATAACCGTGCAAACAGACCTCTGGACATACTTGATCAATAACCAGTTTTACTAAAATCCATTCCTAAAGCCCCAACACATTTCCCCATGTATTTATTGTCCAACTCAATGCAGACAATAACAATAACAGCTAACACTTACATGGAGCGGCTTCTGCAACAGCACTGCACAAAGTGCCCAACATACGCTAACTCACTTAAACCCCAAGTGTGGCCTGGATCTCTTCCCCAGATCTCCAGCACCATATTTTCAAGTGCCTGTGGAGTATATCCACCTGGACGCTGTCCTCTGCAGCCCAATATGTATAAAGCTTCACCCGCCCATGTCCACCAGCATCGTTTCCCACACTGCTTTTAGCATCCGATAGACCTGGCTCAAATCCCAAACCTACCATTCACTGGCATATGACTTCAGCGTCCTTAGTTACAAAGTGGTGATGATGTGTAATCATAATAATGCCTGCTTCATAGACTTGTTGTAAGGATTTCCCAAGATCCTCTACATAAAGTGAATTGTCCCTAATCCATAGCAGGCACTTAACAAATGGCAGCTACTGTGATTGTTTGAAAAACTTTATGCTACCATGAGAGCTTCCTGTTTCTCTTCCTTACTTATCTGCTGGTACTGATTCTTATTTCACACGGTAGATGTTTCTCTGAGTCACCACACTCCTGTCTAGTCCTCATCCCCTCAGGCCTCGATTGCTGAAAGGACTCCTAATTGGGTCTCTTCCCTCCAGTCTCCTTTCCTCTTTCCCACCCTTAATCCAGTCAACACATTGAAAATCATTTCTAGAGTAAAACACCCCTGGTATGTTATTCCCTTACAGGGAACCTATAAAGGCTTCCATGCCCAAACTCCTCAGCCAGATTTTTTAAAATTTCCTCTCATAATTTGGGTCCAACCCTTTGACTGATTTAATTTCCCACTTACTCCCTAGCACTCCCCTCTGCTCTTGCTTAGTGGTCTCTCCTCAGTGTCTTCTGAACATGTGTACAAGGCTTATCTCAGCTCTTCCTGCCTTGCCCCAGTGTAGACTATAGATTCTCAGTTTATATGGCCTGCTTCTACTAAAGCCTCCTCCCTAAAGTCTTTTCCATTTTGATCTCTACTACCCTCATTTACTGTTACTTTTCTATAACACTGATCTCAAATGCAGTGTCATTGAGTGGCTTTGGTGTGGTTGAGAACAGGCTTCGCCTAATGGAGCAGCAGCCCACCCGGGGAAATGCAAGCCAGTTGTTGCAAGTGTTCCCAAATAATTTCCAAGAGAAAAATCTGGATTTTTTTTTTTACTTGAAATCTCCTAATTTTTAAAGATGGTGTAGCAAATCGAATAGATCATTAGGGCTGAAACAACCCTGGGGCTAATCGTTTTATCCCCTCTGCTCCATAGTTTGTATGCCATCTAGTTTAGGACTTAATTATTCTCTCATTGTTTGATATATTTTATTTCTGTCTTCCCAACTAAATTATCCACTCCAGCAACCCTACCTCAATCATTTTGAGCATCTGTTGCTGAACCAAATACAGTATTAGCAATGAACAATAATCACTTAATTGATTCATTCATTAAAGAACTTGACAAAAATAATCCATAACCAATCTATAAGTGAAAATTTGGGAGAGTTTATTCTGAGCTAAAATCTGAGGGCCATGGCCTGGGGCCTTTCTTCACGAAGGGAGAAAGGGCACCAAAGAAGTGAGGTGTACAGAGTGGTTACATACTCCCAAACAGGATGTTTCACATATGATTGAAATGTCCTTCCCACAATAGTCACAAGATTGCCCTGTCAGCACAGCGCTTGATGGACACAGCAGGTAGTGGGTCTGCTATCTCGGGGTGTAGCAGGAGGCAAGTCTATTGTCTCGAGCTGGGTGGTCACAGGTGAGCGCAGCAATCAGTTCCTAGCCTAAGGAAAGATGCTTAATCCTTAAGGAAATCCCAACGTTGGGAGGGGGAGGGAAGTTGCACCTTTATCTCAAGGGCCTTTGTTCTTGCCATAGGGAATATCTAAATCAGATATACAATGCATGCTCAACGGCCTTAATCAGGCCCTTTTGGAAAGACAAGGTCAGGCCTAATTAGGTTTACACCAAATGGCTTCCTCATATACTCCAATATATCCTGTTACTTGCCATTTTTGTTTGTCGAACTACTTAATGAGCTTCGTGGCGTGTAATGCATCAGGCTTCCCAATTCTTGTTTTCTGGTTTCTTTCATTGTGTTGTGAAATATTTAGTAGAAATATCTGATGTTTTTGTCATGGCTCTGCGTCTGATTCCCATATTCAGCATCAGTTTTGTATCCCGGCTTGTTGGTTAGTCACCTTGAGACACAAAGCCAGATTTTTCAATGGAAAGAAGAACAAACTGTGTTACTTTTACATTTTATTAATGATATTTGCCATTGAATGACATAAAACATCTACAGAGAATTGCAGAACTTGTCACTTACTAAGTGCAACAAATAGCAGTATTATTTACTCTTTGTGCATCCAGGAGACGTGTGCCTTCTGAAATTATATCTGAATTCTGTCTTTATATCAAAATTATTCTACCCTGCATCATGGAATGTATTAATTATGTGTCTAAAATAATTGTTATAGTGCATATCTAAAAGAAGTTTTTGTAGGTTTTTCAGAGAGTGAAGTGTGGAAACTTACTATTCCTGCTTTATATTCCACATACTTTCACATTGTAACTTCCTCTCTAATTGCCATGATATCATCTCAGCAGCAAGCAAAGATATTCCACCCTGAACAGTTACCCTGAGACATGACTAACTCTGTTTGACTCATATTCATTTGAACTGAAAAGGAGAACATATTTGACTACACATGGGCACCATTGTAACTGTTCAATGTAACTATTCATTGTGACTATTCAGGATTGTTATTCTCAACCAGCTGCCACAAAGGAGACGTCTCTTAAGATCCTGGTTAAGCTCTGTTGTAGCCTTCGGCCTGGGGAGGTGGGAAGTGCAGGAAGTGAAAGTATCGCCTCCTTTTATTTGTTAACTGTGGCCTCAATCCTGCCGTGATGCTTTTTGGTGACGTGATGAACATCAGGACATTGCACAAATCCACACCCTCCTCTTTGTGGTTTGCTGTAGGTACTCAGCGTGCCAATGCCCGGGCGCCAGCCCCTTACAAGCGAGACTTTGAAGCCAAACTAAGGAACTTTTACAGGAAGTTAGAGACTAAAGGATATGGACAAGGCCCAGGGAAATTAAAGTAAGTCAAACTGATACAAACCATGAGATTTGTAGATGGTGAAAGGATGGGATGCACTTGGGAATGTAGGAAATTTGTTGTGATTTGGGACAACCAGCCTTTGTTTTAGTCAACATAATTATTTTGGCCTGTGTAAATTACAAGATCATCTAAAACGTAGTTCTGGAATTAAGCACAACTAAGCTTAAGGTTTTAAAACAAACAGCAAAGAGACTACCACGTCCCATGTGAAAATATAGGCAAAATCAAAAGCGGATTTATTTCATTCTCCTGAAAAGTACCTCTCTGTTGGTGTACAGTATATTCCTTAGATGGAAGGCTCTCACAGTGGGCTGGACGGCACATTACTGTTGCCTGAGCTGACCTGAGTGTAGGAACACCGCTCAGCTCTTTTTCATTCTGTGAAATAAACTTCACTTGTCCAATAGACTATGTCGTGAATGTTGTCTCTGCCTTTCTTTATCCACCTCCCATCAAATGGGGAAACTGAAACGTCGTCACGTTCTTTGGCCTAGAATTATTTTCATTTTCTACTTACCCCTACTCCTTCCATCCCGCCTCCACCCATGTGCCATGTCCCCACTGGAGACCAACATGCCACCTGAGGGAGCACAGAGGAGGGAGATCTGCCCTGCGGCGACACCAGGACCTGGGATGCCTGAGAGAAGCGCCCCCAGCAGCCCCCGCCCCCATCACTGGCTCACAACCCCACACGAGGGCTTGCTCCACTGAACCCCGAGGTTCCACTCTCATCACCCTGCCCCTAACACCATCCCTCTCTGAGCTCTGCTTATGAAGGTCTTGATGATCAAGCTTGCATGCCTCTGGCCTCCCTATTGTCTCCCTTTCCATTACTATTTGCGTTAAAGGCAAATTGATATCTGCTTAAAGAGGACTTTGTCATTATCACAAGTAGATTAGTCGGCCACAAGTATCATTCATTTTCTCTGTCACCTAGGAAATCTCAAGATTCACTTCTTTTGCAAAGTAAGTTAAGCACAGTAAACTCCTCTGCTCTGGAGGACACTGAGAATTTTCTTTTTCTCCTGTTCTCTCTAGGCACCTTGTAATTGAATTCCTTGTCTAGATGCATTCAGGCCTAAATCATTACCTCACGGGGTTGTTCTTGCTTTACTGAACCAAAGTTTTGTGTTTCTGTTGTTTTGTAACCATTTTCCTTCTGGGATGAATTCATGTGACCATTCAGAAAGGACTCTTGAGTTGCTGTTACAGGTCATAGGTGGGGTGCTCTATTTGCCAATGATTCTCTTATGTCACTTTCGTTAATGCTGTTAAGAGTTAAAGACAAATGTGCACTCGATTGCAGATAGCAATAGAGTAAGTCACTCCACTTTTTGCTTAGGTAATTATGGTAAATGGAAATCAAATGGCAAGTGCCCAGTTCTAGACAGATAAGGATTAGGAAATAATCTGTATTTTTCAAATTCTCTCTCTACGGACAGGTTAATTATCAGAAGAGATCACTTACTCGAAGATGCTTTTAATCAGATCATGGGCTACTCCAGAAAAGACTTGCAGAGAAATAAGCTGTACGTCACCTTTGTCGGGGAGGAAGGGTGAGTTGCACAGAGAAGTGGCCTGCGGAAGGCACGCGGGCTGCGGCTGCAGGCGGACGCTCCACCACAGCAGCTGTGGTTGCCTGAAACAGGAAATCCCTCTGGCAGGAAATACATTCTATACACTTAAACCTCTGAGCTTTTTTCTTTTTTTAAGGCTTCCTCTGGTTTTTAAATCATTTGACATAGAAATTCTTTGGTAAAAACCCGTAACTATAGATCATTTGTGAAAGCAGAAGCCTGGCTTGGTTTCTTCTCTCTGTAACTCTCTTCCTCTTAAGGAGAAAAAGTGGGCTTGGAGAGAAAAAACAAGGAGTTGCATTTGAACGTCTGTGAGCTTATCTGCACTGGGTGTGAGCAGACAAGCTTCTCCTGTTAAGCTCAGTTTCAGAATCATGAATTCAAGTCCTGCCGTTCTACCTGGAAGCCTCAGCAGCTGGGAACTCTTGGGCCCCGGTTCTTATTTTTCTGTCCCTGGTTTTTCTCTTCCTTTGGAGCAGGAGCACACATACCAAAATAACTACCTGCTGTAAACACACATCTCCATGTTCTCTCACTCTTCCAGGAGTGTGCTTATCTCCATAAGAGTGAGGAAGTGAAGGAGTCAAAGACGCCATGGTGTTTATCACTCCAAGTAAACGTAACAGTCTTCACATAACACTTCAAGAGATGCCAGCTCTCCTCTGTCCCAGACCCTTTCCTCTTTCCTCATTTCAGGTCTGAGTTTCAAGTCTCAGCACCTTCTTCGTAACCTAGCCATCACCATCACCAGAGTGACTTTAAAAAATACCACACAGTTGCGTAAACTCTGGTTGTCTTCTCTGTTGATTTGGAAGATTTTAAGACCACCCCCGTCTTGGGCTGGCCCCAGTGGCGCAGCGGTTAAGTGCGCACGTTCCGCTTCAGCGGCCTAGGGTTCGCGGATTCAAATCCTGGGTGCGGACATGGCACCGCTTGACAAGCCATGCTGTGGCAGGCGTCCCATATATAAAGTAGAAGAAGATGGGCACGGATGTTAGCTCAGGGCCAGTCTTCCTCAGCAAAAAGAGGAGGATTGGCGGAAGTTAGTTCAGGGCTAATCTTCCTCAAAAAAAAAAGACCACCTCTCAGTCCTGCCCAAGAATAAAGTGCATTAAATTATGGAATCATAGTAGTATATCCAACAAAGTCAACCATGTGGTATATGGTTGCTGAAATGAAGGCTCCAGAACATAAAATAACTTGCATGTGCTAACAGAGCTAGATAATAGCAAAATCAGGATTCAAAACTAGGCCTTTCATCTTTCCTCCAGGACGCTTGGACCAACACTGGGATGCAGGCAGGACTCTGAACTCTAGTCTATGCAAATTTCTTTCCTACCCGTGGATTTTTTACTATAGTAACTGGTGATTGATAACTTCTGCTCTTGTCACGTATACTGTGGTACAGTCTCCCAGCTGTGACTAAAGTAAAGCAGTATATGGGAAAACAATACAATGTGGCAAAGTTTAAGCAAAAGCTTGCCTGAGACTTGAGCCTTTGGTTGCCCTGCGTTAATGGACTTCCAGCTCATGTTAGTTGGCTTAAAGATGGAGGTGCACAGTTGAAAATGAAGGCAAATATTTTTAGCCTAATCACAGGTATGAATGGGATTCCAAATATTTCCTTACATAACCATTCTGGTTTGGATGAGAATACGTTTTCTCCCCCACAACTCCAGCTGCCTTCCCTCTTTGTCGGACCCTGGTTTGTTGAGATCTCAGAGATGTGGAGAAGAGTCTTTGGAAGCCCTGGCACTTAAGTTTGAATAGAACAGATGCTTATCATGCTTGATCCTCCTAAGCAGTTGCCCTGTGATCTGGACTGATGACATCCGTTCCTAGGAGGAGGCCCAGGCTGACTGGGGCTTGATGCCCCTGCATGTGATTGCCACTAATATCCAAATGCTTCCTGCTTTCATCACCTGTCTCCTTCCTGTAACCCCAGAGGGAAAACAAGAGGGAGGATATTTTGAGGTGTGACCTCAGCCATTAGGAACAATCTCGTAATCAGGCCCTTCTGCATATGGCTTGTTGAAGCTGGAGTAGGGCCAGATAATTTCTGCTCTCATGGCTTTATCATGTCAATATCATAATACAGATTATTAGATATAGACTTTATTTTGCTATTAAGGCTTTGAAAATACATATACTGTTTTGAAAGATTAAAACAGTCTACTCTTGCTGAAAAAATAGAAACCTCAAAGTAATATAAAATTAAGAAGTTATTTTAGCCTTTGCCACTTGACATTCTCAAACACATTGACTCTATCACATTAAACTAAAAGATCATAGCATTTCTTTCTGGATTATAATAAATACCCAAAATGAAAAGCTACCTAATTTTTCTATTGAACTATAAAAATGGAGCTGGAAGTTTTCTGTCACTTTCCCTTCGTTAATTTTAATGCCCTCAAAATGTATCATTTTGTAAGTTCTTCATGTCTAGCTCTAGTAATAAGTGTTTAAAAACATATCCACGTAGTGCCCATGTCTTGGTTTCTATATCATTCTTCAATCAAAGGAACTAAGGCTCCTTGGAGAAATGGCTGACTCTAGGACTGGGGCAGGAAATACACAAGAGCAAGCCTGAAGCGTCTTGCAGTGGCAGAAAGGAAGAAGTGCTCAAAAAGCCTGCAGTGATGGGAGTATGTCACAGGGACACGAGAACCTACTGGAAGAGCTCCCAATGGCCCAAGCTAGAATAATTCAAACACAAAAATAAAGTAGTATTGGATTATAACCCAAAATGTAAAATAAATATATATACTGATCTAAATATGTGATCATGTAAATAAGTAAATGGAGGAGAATAGACAAACCTTCTGTGCAGAAGATTTCAAAGAATTCGGCATAATTCCTCACTCCTTAATTGCGGATTGCACACAGTGACTTTCTTCCAAATAGTGCAATATGGAAACGGGGAAAAAGAAGTAAGTGTACAGTGGAGAAGCCTGACAAACACTCCACAGGTTGATCAAGGTTAAAACCAACAGTGATGTATCTCGTTGATATGACATGATGAGAATGGCACTTTACTTCTGGGGTCTTCCTCCCAAAACCCCATAACACCAGTCTAAGCATGAGAAAAACATCAGATGAATCCATATTGAGGGACATTCTCAAGATACCTTACTAGTTCTCCTTAAAATTGTCAAGATCATCAAAAACCAGAAGAATCTGAGAAATTGTCACAGCCAAGAGGAGCCTGTGGAAACATAACAATGAACTGTAACTTGGTGTCCTGGATGGGATCCTGGCACAGAAAAGGGACATTAGGTAAAAACTAAGGCAATCTGAATAAAGTATGGGTTTTAGTTAATAATAATGTGTCAATATTGGTTCATTAATTATAATAAATGTACTATACTAATGTAAGATGTTAATAAGAAGAAAACTGGGTGTGAGGTATACAAGAATTCTCCCTACCATCCTTGCAACTTCTCGGTAAATCAAAAACTATTCTAAAATAAAACATTTATTAAAAGAAAGCCTATAGTCAGGATTTGGGGAGATTGAGGAAATGTTTCCCTGAACGACTTTATTTCCTTGTTGTCTGATGAGTGACTGCCACCAGGGTACTTGTTGGTAAATGTATACTTTCTTCTGCACTTTGTCGGTAGAGTAATAAGTATATAGATACAGTTAATTCTGTGAAAGTCCAAATTAGTAGGGGTATTGGGACAGTCAGGTGTTGATTAACGACAGGGATACGTTCTGAGAAATGCTTCCTTAGGTAATTTCATCGTCGTGCGAATATTATAGAGTGTACTTACACAAACCTAGATGGTATAACCTACCACATGGCTAGGTTTTATGGCACTAATCTTATGGGACCACTGTCATATATGTGGTCCATCACTGAGCAAAACATTGTTATGCAGCACATGACTGTATATATAGAATATTATTTTGTGTTGCTAATGTCAACTTTATATTATCTATGGGGGAATGATACTTTGCAATTCTTATTGATGCCATCTTGCTGATTATATTTTCTGCCTGTGATAATCAGGGTCTTTATTTACAAGAGACTAGCTAGGGCATAAAGAGAAAGGGATTTATTTTTAAGAATACCACGTCTGCCTGTACTCCAAAAAGTTGTGGATTAGCAGATTCGCAGAGGGACTTCAGCTCTGCTTTAAGCTGTTTGGTTGCATAGGTCTGAAACGTGATGTATAGATTGTTCCTCAAATGGAAGAGCTGAGTCAAGGAAAAGGATGGGAAAATTTATAGTCAGAAATTTACAGGATGACTACAAATTCTATGTGAGGTAGAATTAATCCCGGAATATTTATCTTTAATTCAAAAATACAAAAATAATTCTAGAGCCTGTTAACACAAATATGCTAGTTGACAATTAGCTGACTATTGTGTTTCACTAAAATAATGCTTCATATTATGCTTGGCTTGTTACAAAAAGTAGACAGTTTCTAAGCAAACCACTGTGATTTAATTTGGTCAGAGCTGGAGGTTTTGTTCTAGTCATTAAAATTTCCACCCAACTTAAGTGGGTTATCTGCTCTTGCAAAGTGAAGGAGGAGGGGAGGTCAGCAGTGGTGGAAGGGCTGGAAACTGAGTCATCGTGACTGAATGTGGTGGGAAATTTCGTGCTGCGGTTGCCTCTTTCTGTTGGGCTTCAGTTGGCCTAGAAGTTGCTTCTTTAGGAAGGGGGCCAGTGGAGCACCACATATTCTCTAGCATCTTACTGTCTTCTGAATTAAAAGTCCTAGCAGCTAGAGCTTATGTGGTGTCCGAAGTTAGCTAGGGAGACTTTTGTGTTCTGATAAGGCATCCTGGGTGTTCACTTCTTAGTACCCCAAACAGTAAGGAAATAATGCCTGGATAAAGAAAGGATGTTTACACTGTGATTGCCTCGCCTCTTCTCTTCTCCAGGGCCAACTCTGTAAAAGGCACCTTTCTTTAAGAAGAATGAGTCATTCTATGAAAGGTGCCATCTATGTGACCTCAGTCATCTGTCTTGCAAAGCCCCACTTGGGCTAGGGAGGGGGTGTGCAAACAGTTTTAGTCTTGGGGTTTAAGAACAGGTGAGCTCTCTCTGTGGTATTTCTCCTGAGACAGGCAGCTAGGGAGGATGGGATCCGAAAGGGTTTTCTTGTATCTCTGCTTATAGAATAATCTGCAGCTCTGACATCTGGCCCTCACTAGATATTGTTTGGGGTCCTGAGCTCGACTGTTTATTCCTCAGAAATCTGTAAAGCTTCAAGTTAAATTTTATGGTGCTGCTTGTTTTCTTCCAAAAGCGCCATTTGCAGGATAACCTAAAAAACCCAAACCTTGCTGAGGAAGAGTGCTTCTGTACCCAGGCTTTGGCTTGGGGCCACCAGGTAAAACTTGGTTTGTCATATTAATTGCTCAAGAAATTCCATCCTCACCCACCAGGCCTCCGTAAGTGGCTCCAGAACTAATGCCTCGCTGCTATAAATATCTGAGGGTGAGTCAGAAGGTGCGTAGGCCATGTGTGCCTGAACCAACTTGTGAGAGAGCAAAGCTTTCTGTCTTCCGGAAAACTCATAGAAAATGGTGGCGTGATTTCCCAAAGCCATCATCTTCCTTCATTTTATGGTGTACTTCTGTTGGAATACTTTGTTTTCGGTAATTTTTAGTAAAACATAAGAACAGGAAAATAAAATTATTTTAACAAATATTAGATGCCGCTAACAGATCGGGTGGTGTCAGCCCAGCAATGCGATGGTGTAAATTTAAAAATGCTTTATCAGCACTGCCTGGGGCTCAGAACTACATTGCCACCCTAAAGACATCTGTGCTTATTCCAGAATGCCCTCAGATGCAGCTGTTGTGTGGCTACACACCCGTTGTCCGGAGTTTGTGTATTTCCGTGCCAAGCCTTTAGCTGTGGAACCAACCTAACTGGCAAAACAGGAATGTAGCAAATGATCCCTGCGATATGAGTCATATTAACTATTTGTATGGCAGAGGTGGCTGAGGCGTTACAGGAAGCGCAGGCACGAGGGGCCCTGCTGGAACAAGTCCTATTGAATTAGGTAGACAAACAGAATGTGTAATCTACAACCTGCTCTCAAAGTTCTAAGTTTTTGATTATAATCAAATCAAACCTTAAAAACTGTCTTGGCTTTAGAGTGACTCCATCAATGCTACTAGAGTTAGAAAATAACAGATAAAAACCTGAGCCATTGAGGAAGATACATTTTCCTCCTGGAGGAACTAGTAGCTTTGTTCTCTTTTGGGGAAAAAAGAAGTTTTACTTTTCAGTTTAACTCCTCAGGGGACATTCATCCTATCTTTAGCCAGATTCAGCTATTAACATAAAAAAAGAACCAATCAGGGAGATGCATCTTTGTTGTTTTACCAAACTTTACCGTATTAGAAGATATTAGACCTGGAAATCACAAGCACGAAGCTTTCTTAGCATAATTCATTTGCGAGATTTCTGACAGTGTTGGCAAGTTGAGTTGTCTTTTAGGGATTGGCGTAGCCTGTTAATGTCATCACATTAATAAACCACCTGAAAGCAAACTTGTGAAAAATTATTCGCTCTGCTAGATGTCAAATATCAATGTGAATTATGGTGATTTTCTTTAGAGAGCATCAGACAGCTCCACTCAGTGACTCAACAATATTTATTGAGCCTCTGCTGTGCAGCAGGCTAAATACTCGGGATACAAAAATGAGAAAGACATAGTCCCTGCCCTCAGTATGGTTTCAGTCGAGATGTGTGTGTAGAGGAGGCAGACACAAACAGATCATTATCGTACGCTCCCGTAAGTGCAAGATTATTAAAGCACTGAGAGCTGAAGCTCAAAGAAAACTTGCTCTTTCTAACTAAATGCCATGGTATAATTTTAAGCAGCTAAAACCCCGTTTTACTTAGACCAGTTGTCCCTTTGTAAGAAAACTGACACATGAAGTGTTTGGCTCATGTGTCAGCTGTCTGTGAACCTTAGCCATTGTGCGCCTTGATTGTCCGAAAGCCCCTGTGGATCAGGGGCCTGTTGACTGGAGCTCACTCACAGGCTCATCCTCAGTAGTTGTGACCACTCCTTGAGGTTGCATACAGCCTGGGGCATTGGAGTCATTTTCTGTTTCCTTGAAGAGATCTTCACTAAAGAAGAGGATTTATGCTAAGCCAAGTATTTTCATAAAGTATCATTTCCCTCCTGCTTTCTTTTATAACGGGTTCATAAACTTTTTTTGTAAAGGGCCAGATGGTAAATACTTTCGGCTTTGCAGGCCATGCATTCCCTGTTTCATCTGCTCAACTCTGCCACTGTAGCAGGAAAGCAGCCACAGACAACACATAAACAAATGGGCATGGCTGTGTTCCAATAAAACTTTATTTGCAAAGCCAGGAGGTGGCCCAGATTTGGCCTGCAGGCGATAGTTTGCTGACCCCTGGCCTACAAGCAACATTGTTTTCAGTGTTGATGAACATTTCAAATTTACTGAAGGGTAGGCTGTAAGGAGTAAGGAGCATTAAACTCGGCGTCAGGAACCCTCCTCTGCACCTTTCATTTGATGCAAGTCAGTCACTTGCCTCAGCTCGGTCCTTCTCCTCAATAAAATAAGGGGATGGACAAAATGACTTTTAAGATGCCTTTGACTGGCGTTCTCTGTTTCTGGAGAGACACAGGGTCTGCTGGGGAAATGCACCATTGATAGGAAATGTAGGGAGATATTTTGCATCCACAGGGATCTGAGTAAGCTGGGGCCACGGACTAAGTCTCACAGAGTGAAATTTAGGAGGGAAATTCTAGCACTTAGGTTTTTAAAAGATCCAGCCACATGCAGACAGGATCGGAGAGTCCCCGGTTAAAGGAGCCTGGGTGAAAGATTTGAGCGGATGTCCAGCTCATTATGAGTCAACGAAGTGGCTGCCCCAGGAGGCAGGATCATTTTAAGCTGCACTGGTGGAGAGAAGTGCCCAGGGGGAGAGAGCAGCAGCCCTTTTGAGTATGGTCATCAGTGTGGGACACCACCCCTTGGGTCAGACTTTGACCCCTGGGAGTGCCCAGAGCAGAGGGACCAGGGTGGCCAGGGAATTCCCAACCTTGCCTTGAGAGGAGCTTGAAAGCATGGCCATGTTCAGGCGTGGAGAAGGGGGCAGGAGGGCAGAGACCAGGGCTACAGAAACTGCTGAACTTAGAGTTTCTACAGAAAAGGACTTTTGGGAAATTTTTGTCTTTAGCATCTAGATTAGTACCCAAAACATAATAGGCACTCAAATCTTTGTTGAAAGAAAGCCTGTAAGTATGTGAAGAACGTTCAAGTGGAAAAAGTATTCTGCTTATTCTTGGCGTCAGGGACCCGACCTCGGACCGTGGGAGGAAGCCCCAGGAAGCGGCCTCGGCCCCCGCATGAGGAGGGCTAGTCCATCCTTGCACCTGGGATGCGCCCGGAGCGCGGCTTTGGGAGTCCCCAGGGCAATCCGAGCATAGTCCCACTGACCCTGGTGGCCACCTGGCAGCCACTTTATGTTCAGCTGCCCCAGAGGGCAGTTCCATCACGTCGCCTTAAGGCCTGTTTGACCCTGAGAGTCAGCTAGGTTTGCATTTTTCTGCACACATAGGTTTCCTGTCAGTCTACACTTGTATCTCCCAAAGTGCAGTGTAGACTGGTGCTGTGTCAGATGATTTTAGCTATTACATAGACTGACATTTTTTATTTTAATATTTATGCATTTCTTTTAATGTATATTAGGAAAAAATTAAGCTAACATTATAATCTCATAAATATTGTGTAAGACAAAGACAAGCAAGTACCTTTAAAGCTGATTTCAGGTTTAAAGTTGATTTCATGAAAAATATTAAATAAATAACAGTACATATGTGTTCAGATATGGTGAAAATCGAGAAAGTGGTATGTGAATAGCTGAAGTGTGTTCTAAGTAAATTCTGTTAAATTCTCAACTAAGACATATAAAAAACCATTTTTTCTTCCTAGTATCCCAACTCCCTATTCCACCTATCATAGCATCCTTTTCTCTATCACGCAGTCCAATCACTAGACAAGATCAGATAATTTCTTTTTTTTTTTTTTTGGCATTAAAAAAACGCAGTAATGCCCACAGAGTAAATTCCATAAGAGAGAAAAGAAATAGAGTGAACCAAAGAAGTCTTATAAAATCCTACCACCACGACTCGTCCATTGCTTTCATTCCTCCTTTTGTTTTTGAATGCACGTGTAAACTTTTTATCACAGAGTAGATGTCCTTTAGATTTTTTATTTTAAATTTAGCCTAGCAAATGGCTCTTTGGCAGACCCCCGTTTCCTGCATTTTTTGCTCTCACCATTGTTGACCACTTGTCGTTCCTCAAACCTAACACAGTCTTTTCTCACACTTCACTTTGACCCTGATGTCTTCATAAGTAAAAGGGAATTTACACCGTAGTTCAGGTGCTAGAGTTTCAGCCTCTTCTCCAAATACCTTCCTTAGGAAGCTTTAGACACCCTCATTTTTCTTGTCTATAATTTTCCTTGGTGTTTTATAATTTAAAGTTTTCACTTGAACCCTATCATTCCATTTTTTTGCCTCTGATCTCCCTAGGGGGCCTTGTATTTGTAATATCCTCTCACCAATTCACTAAAGACGCTTTCTTCCCCCATTTAAAAATGTTTCAGAAATCCAGGAGGACTAATGTCCCATGGATGTAGGTGGCTGATGCCCTATGGTTTTACCGTGTTTAATTAAAGCCTTCCCACTGTAGTTCCTTTCCCCATAACCTCACTCCAGACATTTAAAATATTTACCTTTGGGGCTGGTCCTGTGGCCTAGTGGTTAAGTTCACACACTCTGCTTCGGCGGCCCAGGGTTTCGCTGGTTCGAATCCTGGGCTCGGACATGGCCCCGCTCATCAAGCCATGCTGAGGCTGCATCCCACATGCCACAACTAGAAGGACCCACAACTAAAATATACAACTCCATACCGGGGGGCTTTGGAGAGAGGGAAAAAAATAGATTGGCAACAGTTGTTAGCTCAGGTGCCAATCTTTAAAATAAATAAATAAATGAAATATTTACCTTTTTATACATATTTATGCAATCAAATTTATTCACACGCTGCCTGTTTTATCTGTTATCTGATGTGTAGCTTTAGTTTGGGATATGCTCCTTATAAATGTCCGTTTCGCTATTCTGGGCCAAGACATGGAGGAGATCAGGAATCATGATCACTCGATCGCTTGATTTGTTTGGGACAGTCCTGGTATGTGGACAATTAGACTTGTAATGAGTGTTCTATAGAAAGTTGAGCTCTGTAGAAAATGTGCCCAGTATATAGAAAAAAAAATAACCAGTTGCACTTTCTGTGGATTTTTAAAGGTTGGATTACAGTGGACCTTCCAGAGAGTTTTTCTTCCTGGTGTCCAGAGAGCTCTTTAACCCATATTATGGCTTATTTGAATATTCAGCCAATGACACGTACACAGTACAAATAAGTCCCATGTCTGCTTTTGTAGACAATCACCATGAATGGTAAGTATTTTTCCCCCAACGCTTTTCTTCAGTAGGTTTTCTGTGATATTAGTTTTTATAGCAACTCACATTTCTTTTAACATTTTTTTCATGGAGAAAATCATATTTTCAGTTAAATACCTCACTGGGCTCTTGTTTTTGTTGTCAACCTTAAATATACAGGCAGTCTTCAGGCTAGGAATAGATTATGTTCCATAAGACCAATTTTAAGTGAGCTGGGTAGCATTCAAAAGGTTTTTCCCATTGAAAGAAAGTTACAGATGATGATGGGTTCCTGGTGAGATGCCTACATCCTTCTCTTCACCTTTGGGCATCTCTGAGCCCTGAGGTAGTGGTGTGGGGGTGAGTAGGGGAAAGTCCTGACCCAGAGGTCAGGCAGCTTCCAGAGTAGCCCTTGGGGAAGTGGCCGACACTGGGGGAGGGGCAGAGCAGCTGGGACGCTGGCTGAGGAGATGATGGTGTTCTCCCTCCCTTGTGAGAGGGAGGAAGAAGGGGGTGCCCTGGGGGAACTGATGCTGAGAGGGAATCCCGGCCGAAGGGTGGGAGTGCAGAGTCACAGCAGGGGCCACCTACCCTGTTGGCCATTTGAAGTTTGTAGCCAGGGATTGCTGTTTTCCTAATTTCTCACACAAAATCAAGGAAAACTGGTATTGGATTCCCATCTGAGGATTATTTATTCTGAAAATCCCAAATTGCACTCTTCCCAAATGTCCTTAAATTTTTTAAAAATCCCTGCATTTATAGACTTTAAATGTTTTTATAACCCCTGTTTGCTTGTTCCTGTTCATTTTCACTGACAATAACAAAAAAAAAGAACATGAGTAGGACTCATGGAAAAAGTTTCTTTGAGTCACGAGGTTATATTGGTGGGTGGAGGGCATTCACTTTTAGGGCTTATTCTTCAAATTATCTTCCGTTCTGCTACAATTTGGAGGTCCTCCGAACTGTAGCTATTGCAGTTATGCTAAGAAAAGTGGAAATAAAGAGAAACAAAGCTGCAGGACATTAATCTTGAATTGGCTGCCTAATACTAAAATTACGATTGGGTGGTGTGAACCTCAGTGTGGATTTACCCTTCTGGAAGGCTTCAGGCTTTCAAAGAGTTAGAAACTTGAATACTTTTGAAAGAGAAAATAAGTGTACATCTCAGTCAGCAGAGCCAGTCATGACAGATGTATTTAATAAAGTTTCCCAGGTGATTCAGAATAGAATTGAGCCTTGAAATTTTAGAGAACCGAATGTCCCATGAGGAAACCCCCCCAAATGTCCACATGCATAATTCTTGGATGGTGACCGTTACCATCAGAAGGGAGGTTTGAGAGAGAATAGGGACAGAAACTTTCTTATTCTCAGATTGGGCTTTTCCTCAAAAGGGAATTGCTAGTGGGTTTGTATTAGAGAAAGCCTGCTAAGATTCCTGCAAGCAAACTAGAAGGGACAGCACTTCTGTCAACATCTCTCAGAAGTGGTTTGGGGGAATTTCTCAGACATGCTAACAGGGAATTCATGTTGGCCATGGGGGTGCTACATGGTGGACATTATTAACTGGGGTGAAGGTGGAGCGGTTTCTAAGTATCAGAGTAGAACAGATTTTTTCAAGAAGTAGATGTGAATATTGGCCTAATGAAGACACAGCCTACACTGCATACAAACTCTCAGGGACCTGGTAGGAATTAATCTTGGATACACTTAGATGGTGAGAGCTGGAAGGCATTCTAGAAAGCAAATAGAACCGTTTAGAAACTGCTCCGTGACGTGTAAGCTTTCTCGTGCTTTTCCTCCACAGGTTCCGGTTCAGTGGCAGGATTCTTGGTCTTGCACTAATACACCAGTATTTGTTGGATGCCTTCTTCACTCGGCCCTTTTATAAGGCTCTTCTCAGAATGTAAGAGTATTTTTATTGCTTGTGTAATTAGCATGTAAGCATGAAATATTTCCTTTATTGAGAATGGTCTTTTGTCAGTGTCATTTATCTGCTCACTGTCTCAAGTATGTTGTTATTAAACTTAATAGTGGTTTAGATTTCTGGAACGAATACAATTTCAAATATGGCTACTGTGTTTCTCCTGCTTCTGATCTTTTATTCCTGTCTCATCCGCAAAGTCTTGTTCCACTAGGAATAATTTATTCTCATTTATTGCAACACATGTTTCTTCAAAACAATTGTGCTTCAAATACAGCACTGGAATTCCTGTGGTATTAATGCCAATTATTAATAGAATAGTTGTGGGTTAGTCTTGGTGACTCACAGCCCCCTTTTCTTTATGAGATACATTTTATATCTTGCTTTATGCAAACTTTCGGCTGCTTACTCTTGGTTCAAATTTTCATTCTCCTTTGTTTTGTTTTTGTCTTTTGTTTGTTTGTTTGTTACATGTGGGCAGTCCCGTGTTTTTCTTGAGACCTCCCTATATGCAAGACAATTATTTATGAAAGTTTGGCATTCACACAACTTTTTCTTCATTGTTATCACAGGGAAAGGTTGTAAGTATTGTAAAACGTGGAGCAAACAGTTTCTGTCCTGTAATCAGTAGTCATTTACAAGGCTGAGCAAGAGGAAGGCAACTGTCGGTGGGGGTTAGTAGCTCAAACTTGCAAGGAGAAAGCACAGAATGATTGCTTGGTTCTGTCCAGCTCATTCCCTAACCAAGGCCATGTACCCACGTTCTGTAAAATGGGGGCCCAGACCGCACATGAAAACCAAGCATTTCTAATGGGCTCTGAAGAGGATCCGTAGGAAGACTTTTGCCATCCTTCGTTTTGGGATCTGGGCAGGTGAAGTCCTGGGCAACTGGGCACTGGCCGTCTGCCTTTCCGGTTCTGCTGGGCCCATTTTGTATCTTCCCATTTCATTGCCTTCTGTCTTATCTTCTTTAAGCTTCCTGAAAGAGTAGTCTATACCAACTGTTGACACACCTTGAGCACACTTTAGCCTGGCTTCTTTCCCACCAGTAACCTATGGAAGCTTTTAAAGAATATTTTTCAGTCCTAATCTTAATGGACTATTCTGTTGCTTTTTATGCTGCTGACACCCCCAACCGCCATCCACTTATCTTGAGTCTTTCCTCCACTGGCATCCATGACACTGAGCTCTCCCAGCTCTCCTGTTACTTTTATGTCTCTTTTGTGGTCTTCTCCTCTGTCTTGCCCTTACACCTCCGTGTTCCAGAAGCTTCCATTCTTGGCCCCCTGCTTTTCTTTCTCTTTATGCTTTCGTGGGGAAATCTCTTCACCTGTCTCGTCTCCTAGTGACTCTCAAACCTGCTCCCTCAGTCTTGATCTCCCTGGCGTTGTAGGCTCATGTGGTCAACATTCCACTGAAGATCTCCCCTTGCGTGTCTCACAGGCACCTCAAAATCAACGTGGTTGAAACAAGTCGTCCATTTCTCCTGACCTAAAAATGTTCCTCCTCCCACGTGCCCAGCCACAGTTCTCAAGTCGCTCTGGTCAGAAATCAGGAGTCACCCTCAAACAGGGATATGTATTTACATACACATGTTCTGCTCTTCCCCAGCCCCCCCATTCCTGTGGTATAGCTCACTCCAAGTCATTTATGGTACGTTTTCCTGCTTAATTCCTTGTGGCCTCAGGAATCTTTTTCAACTTATAGCCCTTGGGACTGGCTTGCAATATGAGTTCATTTGCCATCCCTATTTTAGATATTCCTCTTTATAACGCCAAAAAACTATTTACTAATTTGCACGTTTGCCTCCTAAATAATTCATAATTCATCTTCTCCCCTCCACCCTTAATAGCTGTGCTCTCATTAAAACTCTTACCTTATTTTGGCCAGATTACTGTAGTGGTCTATTCATTGGTCTCCACCCTCTAATGATAACCCAGCCTCCCCCATCTTAAGTAATCCTCTACACAGTGACTTCCAGAGAAACAATTTAAAGTCGCATCTCGCATCTGGTCAGGTCATTCCCTGTCTTGAAACCTTTCAGTAGTTCTGCATCACCAAACTCCTTAGAATGGCATTCAAGGCCTGCTCCCAGCTTCCTTCCCAGTCTCTTCTCTGGACATTCTGCCTTGTGGTTGCCTCTCTGGTCCTGCCCATGTGTTTGGAGTGTCCTGCACACTCTAGCCTCTGTGCTTTGTTCATGTTGTCTCTCCTTTTCCCTTCTCTTTTTCTCTTTCTCTTCCTTTTCATCCATTCCCCTTTACCTCTCTAGCTTTGAAACATCCTGCAAAATTTAACGTAGGTATGATCTACTCCCAAAAGCTTTTCCTGAATCTCCAGGTCAAAGTAAACGTTCCCCATGTTTGCTGTGAGAGCTCCCTTTATCTACCATATCTTTTTTTTTTAATTGGAGTGTAAAAAAGTGCACAAATTCTCTGTGGCCCACCCTAGGCTATCACTTATCACCTTATATTAACTTATCTATTTGTATGCCTGTCTCCCCCGCTAGACCATTAGCTCCTTGAAGGCAGTAACAGTTTATTAAGTAGCTATTAAGATGCCTGGCACATACTTGATGCCTAATAAATGTTTAGACTGAACCAAACAAAATTACCTTGAAAATTGGGCGAATGAGAGGAAATTTCAAAACAACTAAAGCAAATCAATTACTACCTCCTTATGACAGGGCCATATAATAGTAACTCCACCTCATGAAAATCCTTGCTCAGCAATGAAAAAAGAGGAGAGAAATATAGAGAAGCATTATAATTGTAGAGAGATTCTGTGGCTGCTATTTTCAGAATCACGGAAAGAGTAAGAACCATGAAGAAAAAGGGGATGGATGTGAACGTGGACCACAGAATCTAGTCTTTGGGGAAAAAAACAAAGTTAAAGTACAGTATAGAAACATACAAAGAATTCTAATTAGGAGGACAATATTCTAAAGTAGTATAACAGAGTCAAAGGAATACTACACCCAAGTTGTCAACCTGAGTTCCACTTCCTGCTCTGGCGTTAATCGTGGCTGACTGTGCACATGGCAGCCACTCTTTGTACCTCCGGTTCTCTGTCTGTAAAAGAAAGGACAGACTGAGTGATTCCTGAGGCCTTTTTTATACCCAGGATTTTTAAATTTTATATCAAGTGTCTGAATTATTTCGTTGGTTTGGTTGGTGAATTTGACTAAGAACGTTCCATAAATCACTGCCTATTCAGTTGATCTTGTTCTTGTCTTGAATTCTTAGTTTCTTTTCTCATAATTCTGGGTTTTTGCTTACAGCCATGCCTACATATTTGTTTCTATCTGTTTGTCATCTTAGCCTGTGTGACCTGAGTGATCTAGAATACCTTGATGAGGAGTTCCACCAGAGCCTGCAGTGGATGAAAGACAATGATATCCACGACATCCTGGACCTCACATTCACTGTGAATGAAGAAGTTTTCGGGCAGGTCTGTGTGTGTGTGAATAACTGGTGACTATGTGTGTTAATTGAAGCCTATTGGTTGGTGAAAAATTAATTCAGTGGCTGAGATCAGATGCTTATTTTTTTGTGGCTTGTTGGGTGATTTAAACCCAGGTTTATGTATGGTTACAATAATCTTGGCTACAAAGGTTATTCTAATACCAACTGCAGATTAAGATGTTCTAATTTACAGATTATAGCTATTTGTATGTTCTAAGCAATATTCATTTTATATCCAACTAAAATATTCACGTAAAATATTAGAAGGTGCCTTGTATAAAATAGAGTTTTTAAAAGTCCATACTACCCCAGAGTTGAATATTAAATTATTTAATTGGCGTTTGTGCTTTACTCTCATTCATATTTAAGAACTGAAATTGTTTTGAAGCTGAGGGAAAGTAAACAATATTTTGTTAAAGGTCTGAAAACATACTGGTTTTTTTCAAAGTTGGTAGAAGGATTGGTTAAAAGATTTCTTTCAGAAGTTCCGTACTAGTTCATATGTAATATTCTTATTTAGACATTAATATTTGGCTGGTCTTCTGAATCTCGTGTTTTGCAAGAGTTCTCAATTTAACATTCGCTTGAATGTAATTCTGCTTCCTTAAAGTAAATCTTTACTGAAATATTGGCTTCTGTATGTAGTTGATTCTGAAGCCTAGAGGAATTTGTGAAAATGTGTTTTTGTCAAACATTCAAAGAACAGTGGGCCAGAATCTGGAGCCAATTTCTTTTCTTTTAAAAGACTTATTTGTTTGGTTGCGATTGAAAACTTAACCTTCAGCACTTGCAATATATATAGTTTTAACACTGAGGCTTTCAGACATCAGTTCAATGTCTGCTTTTTCCTGAGCGTCGGCGTGTGCCTGGGCTCCATGCTGGCGCTTGCCTCTGTTTGTGGGATGTGTCCGGGCCAGGACATGGCCAGGTAGCCGACCCATTTCGGCTCATTGGTAGCAGTGTTCTTATAACATCGAGAGTATTGCTTTGTGGTCAGCCCTTTTGTTTTTTAATCTCAGATTACTGAGCGAGAATTAAAACCAGGAGGTGCCAATATCCCGGTCACAGAGAAGAACAAGAAGGAGTACATCGAGAGGATGGTGAAGTGGAGGATTGAGAGGGGCGTGGTGCAACAAACGGAGAGCTTAGTGCGCGGCTTCTACGAGGTGCAGACAGGAGTGGGGTTTTGCAGTCTGATATCAGTGATACCACTGTCCATCTTACTGTACTTTCTATGTGTGCAATATTTTCATTTTTCTTATCCTGTGTTTGTCCTATCTCTTTCAATTTAAAAACTCCAGTATTTTATCCTGTATGTTTTAAGAACACCAAAAAAGTTCAATGCCCTGTTACAAGAGATCGCTGAAATAAAATGACCTGAATTCAAGTAGCACTTGAGGATTTAATGACCACTAATAACATGTAGGTCATGCATCTTGCTCATGCTTAGATACGGGTAATCACATCTCATGCTTGATATGTGAAATGATCGTATCTGTGGGTCAGGATGAATTGTTGCAAGGGTTCCATGTGACTTCTTCTGTAGGAGCACTAGATCTATTTCAAAAGATAGAAAGAGACAGGATTAATCAGTGCTCAATTATAAAACAAAATTCTGTTGAGAAAAATCTCATCAACCTCATACTAAAAATACCTTCCATTAGTAGAGAGCTTCCCGGTCTTTAGAGTGCCCACAGGAAGTACATCCAGAGTGTCGCCAGACCTCCTTGTGCACTCCTTCTCTGGTGAGGCTTAATCGGAGCTGAGATTTCTCCAGGTTCTTAAGCCGTGCCCTGTCTTCTTTTTATTCCACAGGTGGTGGACGCCAGGCTGGTATCTGTTTTTGATGCGAGAGAACTAGAACTGGTCATCGCGGGCACAGCAGAAATAGACCTAAGTGATTGGAGAAACAACACAGAATACAGAGGAGGTGAAATTTGATTTATAGATGGCTGGATTAAAGGGAGGCCAGTGGGTCAGCATGCTGGTCTGCATGCAGGACAGGAAGAAGCGTTTACGCTCTGATCGTAGGTCTGATGCCGTCTCCTTTGAGACCTCAGGCAAGGTACATTCCTTCTCTTCCTACTTACCTCATCTGTCAAGTGGAGGAAGGACTGTTTACACACCATCTGAGGATGTCATACCTCTTTAATTGTTGGTGAAGAAATGTGACCTTAAGAACACTAATTAATTGTTTTATGGTGCTGTCAGTGAAGCACCAAGGAGCTCACATGCAGCTGGTCAAACTCCACCTATTCTACCTTATTCTACCTTGAAGAGGCACACCCGCTGAGCTTCCTGAGGAGCAGGCACAGTTTTTCTGCGTTTCACTGAACTATTTACCTGTTGTAATTCACAGTTGAAACACATGAATGGAAAAAGACACGATTCTCAAAATTCAAGTGTATTGAACAAACCCTTCTAAATTCAAGCATTAAGCTTGACCGAAAAGGAAATGGCTGTAAGATTAGTTGCAAACTGCACTATAGGATGCTTCACCACATGGGAAGCTTTAGAAGTGGCATTTCTGTAGGTCAGTACAAATTTTCAATTAGTAATTGGGATCGAAGCCAATAAAATTGGATGGATGAATTAATACACTTAGAAAGAAACCTGATGGTAACCCAGAGTTAAAGCTTTAGCCAATAATTTTTAGGAAAGAAAGAATACATTTTCTGAAATGTATTGCAGTGTTATAAACTCTTCAGGGAGTCATGGCAGTTAAGTTGTTTTCTGTTTGGTTTTTTAACTCAATGTGTAAGAGGTTAGCAGTGGTTCTGAACTTGGAGAGTGAAAAATACAAACTTTTAAGTCACTGAATTAATCACTTAGCACAATAAACTGAGAGTTGAACACTTCTCCAGTTATTTGTAAACTGAAACGGATTTTTTTAAAAACAGTTTTAAAAGTTTGAAGTAAAAAAATACCTTAACATTTGCTAAATTGCTTCTGTTTTTGCCCATGCCTGGCTCTTCCAGCTCATCACTGTTGCCACGGCTGGCCTTGCTCAGCCATTTTCTCTGAAAGGTGATATTAAATTCCAGTTTCCATTATTCAATGGCAGTTTCCATTGCTGCTAATTCTGAAGTCTGGTTGCTGTAATGTCTTTTCCAATTGGTTCCATGTATAATCCATATATGGCCTGGTTTTTATAACTTTGTTAACCAAATTGTTTTCACAAACTAGAACACAATTTCTCCAGCATGCTACATAACTTACATCTTACCATCAATATTATTAGCTTATACCTTCCCCCGAGGAGATTCTAATAGCGATACCATTAATCAAATCAGCCATTTTTGTATTTACACAGTATAAACTTTTATTCACTGTATATGACTAATCAAGTGCCTATTTCCGTGGTTATTGTAAATTGTATCAAATGAAATCCTCGGGAGGAGACCTCTGGGGGGAGGGCACAGGAAAAGGGCGAGACACCCAGCTGCCATGTTTGCTAAACCCAACTATTGGCACTGAATGAAGGGGCGGCTCTGGTGCCACTTGCCATATGTTCATAGAGCAGCTGTTTATAGAGAATAGATGTGACACATTCACTCCTCCTCCTCCAAAAGGTTTGGCACAAACAGCAAAGGAGAGGCAGAAAAGGGCCGATTCGTAAGTTCAGAAAACTTGAAAGCTATAAAGAGCCAACGTACTTATTTCATAAATAAGGAAGCTGTTTGCTCAGCACCAAATGGCCAGTCTTTGCCAAAGGCGGGACATGGAGCTTCTGCATCACCGTGTCCAGGCTAGTCTTACTTACCCTTTACTTGGATCCCTTTCTTCTCCAAAGGGCACTAACCATCCCTGATCACATGGTGACCAGTAAGGCAGGATTCCCCCCAAATCCTTCAGCCACTGAAACATGTGAGAAAAAATTTGAATTAAAATAATTTCTACCCACCTTCTATTTTGGACTTACTTCTATTGACTCAGAATTAGAGTAGCTTCAAGCACATCGAATATGTCAATTAATTGGCTTGAAACCGTAATTATACCTTAATCCTTGCCAGCCTTCTCTCATCTTGATTTTTCTTCATTGAAAGGTTTTGGAATTCACAACTACTGCCTAATCCACCAGTAGGATTTTATTAAATGTTACTAAAGCATAGGATAAAAGTCACATCTAGGTTGATGATTATTTGGGGTTTATTAGTTGAAGGAATATTAGTAATAAAATTACTTTTCCCTTTTTATTAATAAAATAATCTGACTTTAAAATATGAACATTCTATGTTGTTTTAAAATAGATTGCAATTATGTATTTATTTGTATAATTGTTTGGTTAATGTGTCTCTGCTTTACCAGAAACCCTGTGAGGGTCTATTTTCTTTGCCGTTGTACCCTCAAGCTGAGCGCAGTGCTTAGCATAGTGGTACTCAAAAATTATTTCTTAAATGAATGAGTGAAAGAGTTAAGCATTTCTAGTAACAGCGATTATATTTTTCAGAAATGATATGGTTAAAATAACTCATTTGTTGTTCTTCTCTCCACGAGTCTCATTTACTGACCACTGCATGGAAACAGAGACCTCTTGGTTTCATTTACTGTTGTTTTTGTTTGACTTTTGACACATATGATCCTCTTTACAGTGTTATTCATTAGTCTTAAATTATAAACAACCTTTAAAGAATCTAAGATGATGATTTATGTCTGGGGATCTTTTGTCAGCACGTCATGGTGGCTTAAGATAGAAAAGTCAAAGTAATATGGCCTTTCATGATTGGTTTGTAGGATATCATGACAATCATATTGTAATTCGGTGGTTCTGGGCTGCAGTGGAAAGATTCAACAATGAACAGCGACTACGATTGTTACAGGTAAGATGCCATTTGTAATCTTTTTAATGCATTAATATAATTATTGTTGGAACTGCATATTTTTAGTAATTGCTAAATATACTCAATAAATACATCCCATGTTTATCTGCAAATGTGGTATATACTGTTTCCAGACTCTTCTGATTGCATGGTTCTGTGGCTTCATCACTATGCAGAACATCCCCAACCAAGCCCAAGCATTTCCTTAGAGTTGTGAGGAAGTACCAACTCCGGTTCAAGAATCCCAGGAACAACATCTGCCTTCAGGGCAGTTGGGTCCCTTCAACAAGAGGTCCCAAGGTCTCTGCAGGCCAGCATCCCTAGCAACAGAAAGAGATGGTCCTCAATCTCATGAGAAGTGACCCAGCTCCTTGATAAAGAATCCTATCTTTTCCTCCATCCAGCTTTCCACAAATTTGAGATAACAGTGAAGTTCAAGAACACTGTGAAAACTAACTCATTATTTTCTTGCTGTGTTTCTGGTCACCCAGGGCAATTGCTGGTCCGTTGCAGCTAAAAAATTATCAGACATGAGGAAGCCTTCTGGAGGTTCAAGCAGAGCCTTACAAGTAGACCGGGCTTAACTCCATTAGATCAAGAATCTGGCCCTCAAATTTGCAGGCCCATAAATTCTTTTCTTTTTTTAATTCACCTTGAGTTGATGGGGGATGGATGCTAGATAGACTTAGATTAATTGATATATCCACTTTATTAATCTATAATGAGAAATATACATGGTTTAAGCTTCAGAGCTGTCAGCTATACAGGGTGCTCTATCTTCTACAAACCCTCCCCGTCCCCTTTCCCTTTATGATGCACAATCCTTCCTTGGTATTCTCCGGCTCTTTGTCAGAATTCTCGTGTTATGGTTATTCCACATCCATAAGTTTGGTCTTCCGAGCTTTCCCTCCCTCGAACAGCGTGCTGCTCCTCCCCGGGAGCACTGCGCATGGATGACGCCGTGCCGTTGTTGGCAGCTGGTCTCCTGGCTTCACCTTCTCCTTCTGTTCTCTTGGGTCGATAGTTTGTCACAGGCACCTCCAGCATTCCCTATGAAGGATTTGCTTCTCTCCGAGGGAGTAACGGCCCAAGAAGATTCTGTGTGGAGAAATGGGGGAAAATCACCGCCCTTCCCAGGTAAAATAGAGAACATTGCTTTACTGTCACTACAGCGTTCTAGCGGAAACCTTTAACTTTCGTAGATATTGAGTAACTACTGTTTTTATGTTAAAAGTTTGGGAGGGTGGAAAAAGCTTTTAGAATGAATTTATCTCTGATTACCTTTCTAAATGAGAGGGAAAAAAAAAAAAAGATCTTCCTGGTCATGCTTAAAATACATACATACATATCTTAAAATACAAAATGCAACACAACCAAAGCGTTTGTGAGCTTTAGTAAAGCGATGCTGATCCTCATACTTGTGGCTTCTTATGATTGTGGCTCTAATCTAGATGTTTCCAGAAGCTCTAGTTTAAGTTTATGTTGATAGATACTTAGAATCCCTTCACTAAAAATTACTATTCTAAAGAATATCAAATCGTGTGAGTGCTCTCTGCATTGTATTCTCATTCATAATAAGATGATCCATTTCCCTGGAGTGGAAGAAAATTGCTCTACTGCTGCCACTAATAAATGTAAGAGTCTGGTAAGGTAGTATTTGTGAATAAAAAAGTGTTGGGGGTTGAATGGAGATAACTGGAGCTGAAGCAAAAGAAAAGGAGGGAGCAAATGAGCAAAAGAGGAATGGAGACGAGTTAGTTTTAGAACTCCTTTATCTGATCAGGAGTAATAATATGGAATTTTTGAGGTAAAAAGGACCTCAGGCTGCCTTTATTAATAATAAAACTGTAATTTGAAGAGGTTAAATGATCTTCCCGAGTGATGTTAGGTGCCCCAAGATGTCATCCTAAATTTCTCTAAGTACAAATGACTTTTAAAAACCTGTTATCAAGGCTTTCTTCTTGCCAACTGCAAGGCACTAGTTCTTAAGAATTATGTTGTAAGAATCAACACATGAGAAAAAGGATGCTGAGAACACAGTTACAGAGAGCAATGGCGAGTGCAAGCTCAGGTAACAGTGTTACCCGGCGCAACTGATGTTCCAAATTTGGGAGACTGTAATTCCATTATTTAAAGAACTAATCTATTTTGTTTAGGCCTGAATCATGTTCTTTTTCCCCTTAAACACACGTTTGTATCTCAAAGCAGATTTACACTGTCTGAGTAAGGCGTTTCACTTTTCTGAGAAACCTAGGGATTTGCATCAAGGAGACAGGAAAGGGCAGAATAACTGTGTTACCTTTCTCTCGAAATCTGTTTTTGTAAAGCCCCTGAAGTAGATGGAATAAACTGTAACGATAAGCAGATATGTCACTTGTTCACATTTAATCACTGCTGTTTTCACCAAACCTGGGGAGCAGAGAAAGGCAACTTGGTATAGACGGGGAGCTCGGCCTCAGAGAGGCTGGGCTGTGTCCCAGTTCTGCCACTTACTCGCAGGGGTCCTCGGAGAAGTTACTTAATGTTTCTGAGTCTCCGTTTCCTCCTCTGCCTTGTAGGTTGGTAATTCTGAGGATTAAACAAAATCATTCATGTAAAACATTGGCTGCTCACCCTGGCCCTGAGTAAGCATCCAGTTGATGGCGGCTGCCATTGTGATTTCTGTCACCAACATCTGTAACACATGTCAGGCAGTGGCATTTTGGAAAGAGCTCAGGGTTGGGGGTTAGAAGACCAGGCTTCTAGTCCTGCCTCTGCCACCAGCTAACTCTGAGACCTAGAAGATCACTTGATCTCTAGGCCTCAGTTTCCTCATCTGTAAAAGGCCAAGGACAAGGTGGTATACAATCATGTGTCACTTAACGACAGGGACACGTTCTGAGAAATGCGTCGTTAGGTGATTTCGTTGTTGTGTGAACATCACAGCGTGTAGTTACACAAACCTACATGCTATAGCCTACCACACACCTGGACCATATGATACTAACCTTATGGGACCACCATTGTATATGTGGTCCATGGTTGACCAAAACGTTGTTATGCGGCGTGTAACAGTGTTAGGTTTGGTTGAGCAAGAAGTAGCACTGACAGGTTGTTGAAGAAATTCAGGGGTCGGCTTGGATTCTCTTTTCTACTTCCCCCTGAGAGCTCCCGGAAGTTCACATGCTGACTCATTATAAACGGTGGTGCTCTTCAGCATCGTTGCAGACACGCAGTTGGGCAACAGGTGTTGTTGTTTCTTCCTTTCTTCATGATGACCTAAGGCAGGTTCTAGATTCCTAGTTTTACCCAGATGATAAAATAGCATAAACAAAGATGATAAGAGGCACAAGAGACAAGCAGACTGTTTTCATACCCTGTCTATGTCAAGCCCTAGCTCTTTCGGTCTGAGAGGAGGAGAGACCCTCTTGGCTCTTCCACTCCACAGTCAATTTGCACATCCTGGTTAAGAGGCCTGAGTGCAGATCTCAGCCTTGTGACACAGCAGCTGTATGATCCTGAGCAGGAGCCTAGATCCACTCTGCAGAGTCGGAGTCACAGTGTCATGCCCAAAGAGTTAGTAAGACGAGGTCTATCAAAGTCCTTAGGGATGGTAGGTTTTCTTTGTTATTTTTAACCTTTTAACCTGAATCTTCTGTAAGCCACCACACCGCTGTAACTATTAGAATGTGCTCCTCAAAACAAATACTTTTAGAGGAAAAAGTAAAAAGAAGAACTTCATTGCATGACCGTATAATTTTATCAGGAGGGATTTCTTCATTGATAATAATGTTGTCATCACCCTTCATGAAATGTGGGCTGTAACATAAGTGTAAAAAAGATCTGTAAGATTGGCTCTGATCAAAAGAGATTAGTTTACATGACTGAGTCCATTTCGCCTGCCATCAGAAAAGATACACTGAAGCCATTTTTCCGGCTATTTCCTGACATGTTTACATTGTAGAATTGAAGAGCAGCTCTGTTTCAAGCTGGTCAACCCCAATGTATTCTTTTTCTTATTAGTGAGATAATACTTAACATTTAAAATGTAACGGTATACCTACTGGAGACGAAATGAATACATGTCCTTCTTACTTAAAAAAAGTGTTCTCAATAATGAGGTACAACTGTAATTTCACAAGGATGTTAACTTTTATAACCTTAATAAAAATAAATAAAAATAAGAAAGTGTTCTCAGGGCTGGCCCTGTGGCCTAGCCATTAAGTTCCCATGCTCCGCTTTGGTGGCCCCGAGGTTCACCGGTTCAGATCCCAGGCACAGACCTAGCACCACTTATCAAGCCATGCTGTGGCCGGCGTCCCACATATAAAATAGAGAAAGATGGGCACAGACAGTAGCTCAGGGCCAATCTTCCTCGGCAAAAAGAGGAGGACTGGTGGCAGATGTTAGTTCAGGACTAATCTTCCTCAAAAAAAAAAAAAGGTGTTCTCTAAGAAGTCTGGCATCATCTCGTGTCAGGCATGGGACACTGTACCCTGGAGAGTTGGAAGTGGCTACAAAGCATGAGGGCAAGCAGTCCCTGCAAACGGGAGGGCGTTTTAGTCTTTCTAGACATGGATGATTGAGGGCCTTTCAAACTTTCAAGCAAACATGAGTCTCATCGTTTCTCAGCCTTCCCAGTCTCACTTCACGGTAGCAGTGAATAGCAGTTCTCATAGCGTGGGCCGAGAAGTGTTTTAAAGTGCATATGATTGTCTCTGAAGCCAGTACCAGTTGAATCCTTGGCTCTTTTACTCTCTCGTGGTAATAAAGTAACTAGAGACCCAGATGATAAATCACGACGAAGGCAGACGCGTGTCTCCGTGGCGGCTAACAGCCTGGACACATTAGTGCATTCCCTCTGCTTCCTGGTTGGTACTTAGCTCTGTATGTTGCATTTCTGTACAAGATTTCCTGTCCCCCAGTGCTCTGATGGACTTAAGAGACAGTAAATTCACTTTATGGCAATTGCTGTTAAACATTCCACAAAACAGTCTGCTAACATGCCAGCCTGGAAAATGCAGGGCAAATCCTCTCTCCTAGTGTGGGCTAGAGTTTATGTGTTCATCTCGGAGCTTCTTGCCAAGCAGGATGATGGCACAGAGGAGTTTGTAAACTGCAGTCACAATGGGGGAGCATTGATTTGCCAAAGCAGAGAACCAGTAATTTTTGAAAATGGCTGTGTCTGGAGATTATTATGAATGAAATGCTGACCCAAGTTAAGAAATAAGAAGCAAGAGTTAATTATGAATTGGGGGGGTCCCAGGGAGAAAGTTTTTCCAATGCAATAAAACTTAAAAAGATAAAATTATTTTTTAAAGATAAAAGATGTTTTTTAATTTTTAAAACTCTGTTTTTTATTTTTATGAAAACGTCACCAAAAATGCCAAGAAATTAAATATATGTATATAATTTATATATCTCAAAAGTCCATTCCTGAGATAACCAGTAAACATTTTGGAGTGTATGCTTCCACTCATTTTTGTACACATAACACACACAAACACACATTTAAAAGCAAAAATGCAATTATACTGCATATACTGTTTTGACCTGCTTTTTGTTTACCAAATATAACTAATCACGAACATCTTTCCATGTCATTAAATATTACTCTCCCACGTCCTCAGTAATTCAGTTTCTCCTCTTCTGGTACAGAGAGTGTTGTCCGCTGTCAAAGTGGACTGTCAGCTGGGAAATAGGAAGGCACTTGAGGACTGGTACTATATTTTCACTTTCTTTAATGAAAAAAAAATTTTCAGAACAAGAGATGGGCACTGGATGGACCCCTTGGTGCCATGTCTTTTCCGTATTTGCCTTGAGGCACCCCTCCTGGTCTCCCCAGTTCCCCTCCACCTGCTGGTCAGCTGAGGTGCCTTGTGGTCTGGGAGGGAATTGGCAGAAGATTCTCATACAATAGTCCGCTCCGTAGTTTAATCTCTGATGTAAGGCCCCCTGCACTGCCGCTCAGTTCTCACTGTCTAACAATAATGTTTTAAGTTTTTACTTAATTCTACCATTAAATCAACATGTGCTAACAAAAATATACAAAGTAGTGACTCGTATTATTACCTTATTAAACATCCGTAAATGTGCTGTATCCTTTGGATTGGTCTTTACTTTGGGAAGTGGGTAAAATGATCCTAAAAACATACTGTGTCTAAAAAGGGACTCTTCAGTGATTAAAAGGCAGAGCTACTGAAATGATTTGTGACTATTTAGTGGAATGAAGGGAGGTTTAATTGCTGCCTGCAACAGAGAACAGGATAGTCCAAGTCAAAACGACTAATGGTCCTTGAGAGCTGTTCCACAGTCATGTTTCAGAGGGTATATTTGTGAGCGACAAACAGAACAGCTGTTAAGGCGTGGTTAGCCCCTTTCTTGGCCTCGAGAGCAAGAACTAGCTTGAGTTCATCTCTTCCTCCCACCGCGTCCACTAGACCAGCGCCTCTCCTGGACTATTGCAGCGGCCTGCTGGCTGACGTCCTGCTTCTGTTCGTACATCCCGTGCTTCATGCTGCGCTCAGCAACCAGCATCATCCTCTGAAATCGCAAGATCACCTCCCTCCCCTGCTTACACCCTCCAGTGGCTTAGAATAAAATCCAAACTCCTTGCCAACGAGGGCCGGGTGGGTGGCCTGGTCTGGCCTACCACTCCAGCCTCAACACATACACTCTCCCTGCTACAGCCAGCAGCCTCCTCCTGGCTGTTCCTCAAACTTGTCCAACTTAATTCTGCCTCAAGACTCTGGAACTTGCTGCCCGAACTCTCTTCTGCTGGTTTTTCATGTGGCTGGCTCTTTCTCACCCCCAGGACTCAGCTCAGGCACCATCTCCTGGGAAAGGCCCTCCGGGCTTCTACCCCCAGTGCACCTGTCACTCTTCGCACCTTATTTCCTTTAGAGGACTCACCCCAATTCATTCATCTCGTTTAGTTATTGCTTTCCTTGTTGACTATCTCCCCCTCTAGGATATAACCCTATGAGAACAAGGACCTTGTTTGAATTGAATATGGCTTTGCGCCTAGGGCTGTGTCCTCGCACATAATTGGTACTCAGTGAATGTTGTTCTTGGTGAATTCTTAAACCTGAGGTATAACTCTGGATCACTCCAGACAAGATATGCCAAAATCTTTTTTTTTTTTTTTTTTGAGGAAGATTAGCCCTGAGCTAACATCTGCCACCAATCATCCTCTTTTTGCTGAGGGAGATTGGCCCAGAGTTAACATCTGTGCCCCTCTTTCTCTATTTATATGTGGGATGCCTGCTACAGCATGGCTTCATGAGTGGTGTGTGGGTCTGCACCCAGGATCTGAACCACTGAACCCGGGGCTGCCGGAGCTGAGTGCATGAACTTAATGCTGCGCCACGAGGCTGGCTCCCCGAAACCACTTTTGTATCTGTATATCCTCATCTGAATAATTGGGATAGGTACTAGTAATTACATTACAAAGTTGTTTAGAAGATTAAATGAGATAATACATGCAAAGTGCTTAAAACGAGGTCTAACACATCATTCAATAAGTTTAGCATTATTACTGTTGTTCCAAACACCTAGCCTTCAGAGCTGGCGTGATATTTTACAGTCTTTAGATATGGAAGAATTGTGCTATATCCACCCAGGATAGTTATATCTTGTTTGACCTTCCGAGAGTTCTCATCCTGAACTGTTCCTTACTGGGTTTTCTTCTATGGGGTTTAAATCCTTACATTTAAAAAGCATGTGCTCTTCATCTTTTCCCAAGGGCCATCCATGGGGGAAGAAGTTACCGCTTATAATGCATATTTTGAAGAGTTTTTTCTGCTAGTTATCCCTTGATGCAGGAATTCCCACTGTGGTGATGTTCCACACTGTCTTTATAGGTCCAGGTGCATTTTAATCAAGGTGACCTAACGAGACTTTAGAAGGAGACATTAATTAGTTAGTAAATCTAATTCCTCTAACAGGCCTGTAGATACTTATCATGGATTTACTGTGAGCAAAACCTTGTGGGAGGTATAAATTGACCTCTGTCCATGTGGACCTTAAAACACAGAGAGAGAAGTCATGGATATTTAAATGAACAGATAACCAACACCATCCCCACCAAATGGTATCTGACAAATGAGTAGTTGGGGAAGTAAGTGCCATGGAATTCCTTTCCATTGATTCCCATTTATTAAACACAACGAGGGTCAGGAGTGTGCACTGTGGGTTAAACAAATATTTGTGAACTAGTCTTAGCAGAAATTCCTAAGTTCTAAATCTCATGGTCTAAGAAAATATTCATGGAGATAGTAGAGAAATTATAGTTTCATTGAATTTTCTCACTCTGTGTGATTGGTCACTTGGGATTTCTCATGCTGATTACAGGCTCTGAATTCATCATTGACCCTCTACCCATTTCCTGTGTTCCCTGTCTTGGTTAATGGCACCTCTGCCATCTCACTCTCCACACCCAATCACTAGGTCCCTTTCATCGATGGACAAAATAGAAGAGGCCTTTGCATGGACACACCTCACTCCTGATGTGGCCCTGCCTCCCCGTCTGGCTTCAGGTCCAGCCTTGGCACCTGTCGCTCAAGCACTTGTACGTCTCAGGTTTCCTGATGAGGCAATGCTTCCTCACACGTCCGGGCAATCTACTGAGATCACCCTTCTCCTTGCTGTTGACCCCGACAAACCCTGCATACCTACAAATCGTTCAAGGCTCGGCACAAATAGTGCTCTCCATAAAGCCTCTCCAGACTCTGCCGAAAAGACTTGTAACTCATTGTATTATCGTTGTTTGTGTGCAGGTTCACTAATAGCCCATATGAATCTTTTGGATTAATTAGACAAAGGTGTCTTGTAGTGTCCTGGAGAAGTGCAGCCCTGAGCCAGGGCTCATGGTTTGGCGAGCAGCGCCAAAGGTAGGCTGGATTTCCGTGCCTACTTGCCCCAGCCAGATCCTCTAGTACAGAGCACACACTGCACAACCTGTAGGGGGTCTTATGTGCCTGCATGTTTTCCTGCTAGAGGGTAAACTCCTTGTGGGCAGAGACCAGACTATTCATTCTCATCTACCAGGGGACAGCTCAATGCCTGGCATGCAGTATGAGCTCAGTAAGTGTTTGCTCAATGAATGAATGAATGAGTGAAATATGATGCAAATTGAAAAATTAATTTTTCTTCACCAGGGCACTTTGTATGGGGACAACAAGCTTTCAAAATATGGGATCTTCAAGTGGGAAAATAATGAAAGAGGTTCTACAGCTGAAAGGGCTTGGGTGCTGCCTGAACACTCATGGGCCCTGAATTAGGGGGCCCTGGAGAACCCAAAGGAAGCCCCTCTTGGCCTACTCCGCAGCCCAGCTCCAGACCAACTGCTCCTTCCTCCTGCGCGCCCTGACACCTAGAATGCAGGCGCACCTGAGTCCCTTAGGGGGAAGCCTGTGGACGCTCCCTCCGGTAAAATTTGGACTGGATAGGTAAATTTTAGGTCAGGAATACTCACATTTCCAAAGAAATCTTGACATTAAAAAGTGATATGTTCCAAGGTCTCTTAGGAATCTGCCAGAATGCATTTAAGTATTTGCTTTTGATTTATTAATTACTTGATGCAGAGGGGGAATAGGAGTAAGGAAACCGAAGTCTGAAGGATTAGGCACCACTGCCCATTGAAAAAAAGAGAAAGTATTGATAAAACACTTTCTAAATTATAATGCAAATAACAAAAATTTATTAGATCCAAATATATTTTCTTTCTAGGACTACATCTGTTAAGGCAAAATGAGGCCCATGGTTTTCTCCATCTCTCTCAGCTTAATTTAAGATCCTGTTTGTAATTTCTTCTTTGTCTTATATTTTGAGTCCTTATAAGCTACCAAAAATCACTTCTGGGAAAATGGGGAATAAATTAATAAATAAATACACACACAGAAATACATTAATCAATTAATCGATTTATGAAAATTGAGATATAACTGTGATACTTCTGGCTTATTTGATTTGGATAAATGACTTGTCTATCTATAGGAAAGAAGAGAAGGTAAGCATGTGACCTCCTGGTTAACATTTAAAGAGTCCAGAAAACACCAAGAGATCTATTAAGTCAGACCAGATGTCTGGAGGGCTTTTAAATCTTGTTTATATTGACGCCAGCTTGATTTCCCAAGGATGGGTTTAGGCCTGCCTTCCTTGAGTGGTTCTGCTGCATAGATTTAAATGAGGTAAACTCGTTATAGCCTTAGTGTGGCTGGCTTTGAAAGATTCAAAAAATGTTCTTTTATTGAGACTGAATAACTGGATGTGCTTTTGCTGCCAATATCAACACAGTCCAAGGGCCCTCCTGTTATTTTCTGCTGGAGTTTTCTTAGGACATGGAATGGGGCGGGAGAGGGGGTGTGAAAAGCCTCAGAGGATTGTGTTTTGTTTTGCTTTTTTTTTTTTCCTGTTCTTGGCTCTTACAGCAAGTTGATGGTAAATATTGGGCAAGTTATGTAACCACGCTATTCCTCAATTTCCTCATTAGCAATGCTGTCTTGTTTATAAGGAGTTTTGAAATGTTTGCAAGCACACAAAACGCTGGTGCAGATAGCCAGTGTAGATATCTAGTAGGTTTCTAGTCCACTTGATGTCTCTCCAATAGTGGAGGCCACCTGCAACAGACTCACCTGGAGTGATGGTTAAAATGCAGATTCCTAGGCTCACCCCAAACTTCTGAACTGGAATTTCAGGGGGTGCCGCCGAAACTCTCCATCGTAAACCAGCTCCTTGGGTGATGCTGATGCCCTCCAGCATATCCCTCTGAGCATCTCTGCTTCCTGGTGAGCCTCAGAGAGAACCAGATGGTTTGACCACCTAAAAATCCCCTGGTATCTCCCAGAGTTTTCTGGACTGATCCAACCTGGACCATTTTCCCCAGAGCTGTTGCATGCTATGATTGTCATTCATTTAAAAAATATTTGAAGTTTTCTTTGCCAATCCCTGTCCTCAAAATGTATGTAATCTGGTAGGATGTTGAGGACTAGCAGTTCGTAGACAGGGTTGGGATGAAATTGACGCTCACACTTCCAAAAGTGAAAAAACAGAGCCGACGAGCATCAGTCTCTCTGCTTTCGATTTAATGTTGGACTTCCCCTAAGAACCCAAGGTTCAGGTCCTGTTCTTGATTTGGCCACTGACTCAGCTTTGACCTTGGGAAAACTATTTAATCTTTCTGCACAGTTTCCCCCTCCACGATATATACTTTCTCCATCCCCGTGAAACATTTTCTGGAGGAGCTGCTCAGTTTATTGAGAAGGCAAGTTCTGTTATGGTAACCAGCTGTTACGTAACCAGATGGCATTCAGGAAGCAGTGATAGCCTTACATTATGGATCAGTACTGGTGCTCATGTCTTATGACTGAAGAGGATCAGAAAAGGGTGTTCCTTTGTGTTGAGAACTGAATCTGTAGAGAAAAGACTTCCCAGGCTTGTGGATTTACTGCATAAGAGACTACAGAAACTGCGAAGAGACATGCTGAGTTCCTGTTTCTCTGCTCAGAAAGCTGGAAGAATGAAAGGACACCTACTTGCTCCCAGCTTTGCCCCACTGCCTGCCCTTGATAAGGGTGGGCCTACTATGTCACGTTTACTACACTTGCCATCTTTTCTTGGATGGTTTTACTACCTCGAGATGTGTAGTAGTTTTCTGTTGCTGCAACACAAATTACCACAAATTTAGCAGCTTAAAACAACATACAATTCTTGAATTACTGTTTGTGTGGGTCAGGAATCCAGGCACAGCTTGACTAGGTTAAGCTGGGTCTTTTGCTCAGCATCTCGCAGGCTGAAATCAAGGTGCCAGCTGGACGGCATTCTCACCTAGAGGCTCAGCTAGGGAAGGACGCACTTCCAGGCTCCCTTAGGTTGTGGGCAGAATTCATGCCTTGCCGCTGTAGGATTCATGGCAGCTTCCTTCTTCAATCCAGCAACAGTGAGAGTCTCTGACCCCAGATGCTTTCTTAATGGTCTCACCTAATTAGGTGAGGCCCACCCAGGATAATCTCCCCTTTTGAATTAATATAAAATTAACTGATTAGGGACTTTAATTACATCTGCAGCATACCTTCACCTTTGCCATATTCCATTGGTTAGTAGTGAGTTACAGGTCCCACTCACCCTCAAGAGATGGGGATTACACAAAGGCATGGGTGATGGTGGGTCTTTTTAGAATTCTGCCTCCCGCAAGACCACAAGGAGTTAAAACTCAGCACTCAATATAAGTATGTGCAAGAGGTTAATTGGGGACTTCAAACATTCTGTTTATGAAGTCTCATTCCCACGTATGCGGCCTTCCGTTAATTCTTGATTCGCTGAAAATTAACCTGCGGTTAAGAGAAAGTATGTGGTTGTCAAGAGGGAAGGAACAGGCATAACTAGGGTGTGATAGATACATTGTACCTAGAGTTGTATCCTGTCCTAAGCAAATAAAACATTAATTAGGGACTAGTGCTTACCCAGAGGAAGAGTCATCTCGAATTCCTTTTATTTCCTAGTTCACCCAATATGATTCAGTTCACACAACAGAATTCACACATACCTGTTCAAGATCACAGCTATGTAAAATGAGTTCCTCCTTTAAGAAGAGTTGTCCCAAAAGTTGACCTATCACACTCCTTAATACATCAGCACTCCCAGAAGAAAAAAAAGGCCAAAGACCTTCATCAGGTATAAACAACAGAAATCACCCTTTCAACATGTTTCTTATAGCAACACACTGAAGAGAAAAAGAAAATGTGTCAGAAACGGAAGACAAGTAACCAGATTAACATTGCTCTGTAAATAAAATACATAAATAAAAATGTGAACAAGCTGGAAGAGATTAGTGGGAGATAATAAAAGAGTTAATCTCTTTATTTTGTAGTATTTGTACAAATAGTAGGAAATTCTAAAGTTTTAAAAGGTAAATGGACTTCACATTCATTAGGATGGCTATTAACAAGAAACAAAAGATAAGTGTTGGTAAGGATATAGAGAAATTGGAACCTTTGTGTACTGCTGGTGGGAATGTAAAATGGTTCCGCCACTATGGAAAACAGTATGGCAGTTCCTTAAAAAGTTAAAAATAGAATTACCATGGGGCCAGCCCTGTGGCGTGGTGGTTAAGTTCAGCACGCTCTGCTTCAGTGGCCCGGGTTCACGGGTTCAGATCCCAGGTGCACACCTACACCACTCAATCAGCCATGCTGTGGCAGTGTCCCATGTACAGAATAGATGAAGATGGCACAGATGTTCATCAGGGCTAGTCTTCCTCAAGAAAAAAAAAGGAGGAAGATTGGCAACAGATGTTAGCTCAGGGAGAATCTTCCTCAGCAAAACACAACAACAACAAAAAAGAATTACCATATGATCCAGCAATTCCACTACCAGTTATATACCCCAAAGAACTGAAAGCAGGGACTCAAACAGATATTCGTACACCAATGTTCATAACAGCGTTATTTATAATAGCCAAAGGTAGAAACAACCCAAGCGTCTGTCAGTGGATGAATAAATTAACAAAATGTGCTGTGTACGTACAATGGAATGTTATTCAGCCTTAAAAAGAAAGCAAATTCTGACCCGTGGTACAACATGAATCTTGAAAACATTACGCTCAGTGAAATAAGCCAGTCACAAAGGACAAGCATTATGTGATTCCACGTATATGAGGTACCTGGTGTAGTCAAAATCAGAGAGAGAGAAAACAGAGTGGTGGTTGCATGGATAGGGGGAGATGCGAGTTCGTGTTCAGTGGGTGCAGAGTTTCGGTTTGGGGATGCACTAGTTCTGGAGATGGATGGTGGTGATGGTTGCAGAACAACGTTGAGTGTACTTAATGCCACCAAACTGTGAATTTAAAAGTGTTTAATAAGCTAAATTTTATGTGATGTGTGTTTTATCACAATAAAAATTCTTTTAAAGAAAAGATAAATAGGCAAAGGAGCTGAACATGTAGATCACAAAGAATTGTAACAAGCAAGCTGACTTGGGGGGAGATCCTGACTCTTGTTGGTAACCAAAGAAATGGAAACTTACAAATGTCTTTTAAAAGAAGTACCATCTTTGAGTCTAGTGGGATAATGAATGTCGTGTGTAACACACAAAGTCTGGAATATAATTATGTTCCAAACATATTTCACCTCTCTTCTTCTTCCTTGACTTTCCTTAGAATGGAGATGAAGTCTTCATTGGATATTTCTATTCCAATGTTTCACACTAGATAGATTTTAAACCATTCCTAGGACTGTCTTTTAGTATGCTAGTTCAGTTTTTTTAAAATAAAGTGTTTTCCTTGAGGCCCAAGTTGAAGTTCCAGTGTTAGGAAAGTATAATAAGAATTATATTAAATGCAATTCTGAAATGTGTATTATATTTTTAAAAAGTGTTCGGCTGTGAAGATTAATTAAATGATTTCCCCCCATATATTCCAGAGTTTGTAATAAGAAGAGTCATAAACTCTGAGCCAGTATCATCTGTGTCCTAAAACTGGTATTCTTATAATAGTATAGCAGAGCCCTTTCGCATCCCTGTTTCTAATAAGCCATGTGGCCACACACCTGCTTTATTATCTCTTTGTTATCTCATAGTTTCCATGGGGCATTATTATCTTTTGGCATTTTAATGAAGGCAATTAAAGTAAATCTTTTTGATGGTAATTAAGTGTAGCTTACAGTATACCCCGTGTTAATTGGTCAGACACTATGAGCCAGGCATTGCATTAAGCATGTTTCTGTTATTTCATTTAATCCTCTCATCCTCTGAGACAAATGGTATTATTCCCATTTTGCAGGTGAGAAATTGAGGCTCAGTTTTAGTAACTCACTCCAGATCACACAGCTGGTTGGTAGAGCCGGACTTCAAACCCAAGTGTGTCCGACTCCACACCTCGATCCTCCCATGATGCTCCCTCCATCTAGGAATACAGCTCTGTTTACTTCATAAGTAGTAAAGTGACGTATAAGAAGGAAACTTTAAACATGTGACTTTGTCACAATAGTCCTTTAATAATCATAACCCCTAAAAATTTCATATTAATTCAGGAGCATTTTTTAAAGTCAAAGTTATTTAGCTCCCACAGACAAGCTGTTGTACATTCAGAGTAAATGCTTCCCATTCCATGTCAAAAGTGCAGATTTACTTCCTGATAAGATGTACTATTTAGAGACTGTCTGTTTTTTATTGTGATTCGGGTGCAAATAACAGGAAAGCATATTTTTTTCCTGTCTTGGCAAAAGGGGGAGCATTTCTAAAAAAGAATACTTAATGTAATGATTTAAATGGCCATTATTTTGCATTATGAATTAGGAGAAAGCAGATTATAGGATTCAAAGAAGCAACAATGGTCTACTGACTTCGACAGGGAAGTCCAGCCAGGGAATTTCCCAGGACTCTACGCCAGGAGGCGGGTCTCCAGAGACAGTTGGTGCTCTTCTTTGCCCAACAAAATGAAAAAATTCAAAACCATAGATGATCAGAGAGACTTCTGGACACATGGCAACTCTGAAAATGAACCCCTTTGCAAGAGCTTATATTCACATCTTGTTTTTAGAAAAAAATCCAACATCAAAAGAGAAACGAAAAAACCCAAACTTGCCTTTGTGTAATTCTTGGACAACTAAAGAAATAGTAATATGTGTGTAATATGGATTGTAAATGGTCGTGAAAATGTAAAGAAAATATTTTTTAAATATCCCATTTTCCTTAGAGAAATTCGATTCTAAATTTTTTAAGTCAAAATGTTTTCAAGTTTTTTCCAAAAGGAGTGTGAAAATTGGCCACAAATCAATTTGACTATGAAAGACCAGCATGCACGCGTGCACACACACACACACACAATCTTGTTTCGCTCACAGCATCTAAACTATGTACTGATTCTGTTTGCAGAGCTCACACTTGTTTCAACCGTCTGGATCTCCCCCCGTACCCATCCTTCTCCATGCTTTATGAAAAACTCTTGACGGCAGTCGAAGAGACCAGTACCTTTGGACTTGAGTGACCTGGACACACAATGCCCAGCTCCGGATGGACAGGCGATGTCAGGAGCTGCCCTCTAGAAGAATGGCTGACCATGGGAAGTTTCAAGAGTACACTTCCGTTAGAGTAAAGCTGAGTGCTGTTACCTTCCAGGAACACGTGCTCTGTCTCATTTGGGGGCTGGATAGTGGCGATGGGTCCTCCTGGAAGGATTTGGGTGAGCTTGATGCCCAGGGAACAACCCAACAGTCTTTCAATCAACAGTTCTTGACTGCCAAACTTTTTCCATTTGTTTCGTTCCAAGACAAAGATGGACCTCTACATGATCAGCTCCATGGTCACTTTGAGGGACTCAGGAGAATCTTGAAACTTAATCTTTGAACGTGGTTCAAGCCAAACTGGCAGCACTTGGCCCAATCTCCAAATTAGTGCAAGTTAAATAATATAATAAAAACAAATATATTTCCTGAAAGTATATTCATTTAAGCCCTAAATTATAACAATATTCATTTTCTTGCTTATGAGTGCCTGCATGGTGTGCACCATAGGTTTCAGCTTTCAAGGAACATGAGTGAAAATGAAACCAAGTCAATATGAGGTAACTTTAAAGATTTGCAATAAGGTGGTCTGTGACAATGTATATGCAAAGTGATATGTATGTAATTTTGGCTGAAGACAAACTGTTATACAATGAATTACTAATGACAGAGTTTATGCTTTATAATGCATGAAAACAATTTTAAAATAACTAGCAATTAATCACAGCATATCAGGAAAAAGTACACAGTGAGTTTTGTTTATTTTTTATAGGTTCCTTATGTTCTTTAAGATGTATATAAGAACCTACCTATCATCCTGTACGTATCACCTGTTCCATTTTCACGTTCCATGCTTACTCGGGCATCATGCTAGTACGTATCCTTTTAAGCACTCTCCAGGGAACAAAAGGGCCTTTTATTTTTATAAAGGTACAAAAAAATTCCCCGAAATATTTTGCACTGAATGTACCAAAGTTGAAGGGACAATACAATATGGCTAAAAGCAATTCCATCACTTGACAAGTATAATAGAAAACAGCTTCTAAATCAATCTTCCTTCACAGTGCCATGTCTACACTACAAGGACTGTGCATCTAAGTAATAATTTTTTAAGACTCACTATATGTGATAGTATGATGTGCATTTATTTAAAATGCATTAGACTCTCTTCCATCCATCAAATACTTTACAGGATGGCATTTAATACAGATATTTCGTATTTCCCCCACTGCTTTTTATTTGTACAGCATCATGAAACACTAAGCTCAGTTATGGAGCCATCTGCAACACCCAAGATCAGCTCTCTTTAGTAATAAAAATTCCATTTTCCCTTATCAATGAAGACATTACAAATTGAAACTCTCAGTCCTATATTTCTAAGCTTGCATTTTCACTGATGCATAATTTTCTTATCAATGTTGAGAAACAATTTTTCTATGGTATCTCAGAAACTGCATGACATCACTAATGTTTCCGCTCAGTTTTATCAGAGGGTGTCCTTCATTTTTATTGTTTTGGGGGTTCCTCCACATCACTGTTTATTTCTTGACTTATGGCCATAACTAATCAGATGTTCAACAGAGTAAAGTTAAATTGTGGGTAATAAAAGCCTTGGATTAACATTTGGTTTGCCAGCCTCTGGTTTTACAGGCATTGCCCAACTACTTCTTTGAGAATTATATTTATGAGTAGCCATGGAATTCCTATTATGGGATGTTGGCAAGCTTACACTTTATAGAGGTCATATGCATGGTTTTCATAGGTGGTTGTAAGAACTGATTGCTCTCCTGTTGGTTAAGCTATGTTTACTATCGGGACCCTCAAGAGGAATACCACTCGTGTTGCATTCCTGCACGAAAGGCAGATACTGAAGTGTGGGGAAATGTTCCGAAAAAAATGGTTACAGAAATCTGGAAATAAGAAAGGAAGATTTATCTGTGCACTGTAATGGAACCATAAGAAAAGTGAAGAGAAAAAACAACTTTAATTGGAAATGTTAGTTTGTACTTACTGATCATGAATGTAAGTATATATTTAATTTTGTAAACTATTTTTACTTGTTTGCATTTTTTTTCATTATCAGGAAAAATAATGTAATATACTTTTTTAAAAAATACATTTTTGATGGTATCTAAGATGTTTCAGAGCTAGCATTCTCTAAGCAGCTGATATAGAAGGTTGCGTTTCTTTCAAAAATACATTCATAGACCATGTTAGCCTTCATTTCGGTTTGTGATACTTTGTTACCATAACCCACATTGTTAGGTAAAAGAGATTTGAAATAAAACGTGTCTGTAATTATTTCTAACAAATATAGTTCTTTGCTGAGGCATTGAACTTCCCAAATAACAGTGTAATCGTTTCGTTGCCACTGTTCTCCGAATTGGGAATTATCAAAGATGTACTTAGCGTATCAGATCACCATCATACCTGATCTATTATTCTTCATTAGTGAAACAAAAAAATCCAATAGTAACTATATAAAATATTGAATAGCATTTCCACAGACTAAATTAGACTTTAATGTCCTCTACAAATAGAAATATCCATAAATATTTTCTTCTGGACTGTGGACCTAGATAACTTGGCTGTATGGTCTTGTCTTGTTTAAGAAATTCATAAGTGATGCTTATGCTCTGCTGTCTTATAGTCTAAAAGACAGTCATGATACATCATATATGTTTGCAGAAAGTCTCTTAAATGAGAGAAGAGACACGTTATTGGCATTCACTCTGTGCTGGCCACTGTGTTTGATGATGAAACTACAAGATTCAAAATCTCCCCTTGAGAAGCTCACAGTCTAGTGGAGTAGACACCAAGGTTCAAAAAAGTATTTTCCGTAAAATTTGATATGTTCTACAATCAAGGAATGAGGAGAGAACATCTCGCTCCGTCTGGGAGATCCACTGAAGGCTTTATATATGAGAGATACTGTGGCAAAAAAAAAAATCCAAAATATAAATGCTCTTTCTGTTGGTAACTAATGACATGTGTGTCGATACTGATCAAGTGTTGAAGCCCAAGGTGCATTTACAAACGAGGGTTTAAAGTGTGCAGGTGGGGAGCTGAACCATGAAGGAGCAACTCAGGATCTTCAAATTATCGAAGAAATGCCAAAATTAAGTTTAGTAGTTTCCCTGTTTCCTTTCATCTGCTCTGCAGTGTACCTTCAGTTTTCAGTGTGAAAAATCCCAGTCTTTGAGCCCACCCCACTTCTGGGGTCAGATTTTCTTGTGCACAAAATGAATGGATCTTGGTTAAAGAAGTACGGTCTCAATTTTCTAGCATATGTTGTGTCTATAATTTAGTAGAAATTTTGTAATAAATGAAGGAAAATCTGCTTCACCTGCATAACAATCAGAAGTGGTAAAACTACATTCAGATGATTGACAGTAATGGTAGCATATGTTTGTATAACGCTTTAGAGTTCAAAGTGCTTTCAGGTGCATCGTCTCTTGCTCCTCACGTGCTTTGTAGGGCAGAAGGTATCAAGTCCCGTTTGAGTTGAGGCTGATTTTCCTGGATGGCTGTGAGATCAGTTTCAGTACTTTATAGTGACAATTCTAGGTTTCATCTCGAGAAATGTGGAGACTAATGTTTCTACCATCATATTCCACGTACAGTGAATTTTGCAAGATGCTTCATCTACCCAAACTCTCATTTTTTCAAACGCTCTTAAGAAGTGACACCCTCTGAAAAATCCATGAAGAAATTAGCATATTCATGGAAAAACTCATAGACTTAATACTTGCATTTTACCACTTGTTATGGGAAATTAAAAATGGAATACAAAATTTGATGGTTTTTCATGGATTTATATAGTGTAGTCGTTTAGTTTTCTCAAATATTATTTGGAAGCAAAATAATGAAAACACTTTAATCAGAAGCCTTATTTCGTTTAATTTTTAATAAGGATGGATTCTAGAAAGTCCTAATAGCTGAGTTCCAGGGATGTGGATGAAGGAACCACTGCACGTTCTCTTTTCCACTCTGTCCTCCTCACATTCGTCCATTTTCTTTCTTTCTTTCTTTCTTTCTTTCTGCACAAATTGTGCTTACGATTTGACCACTTCTAACTAAGGCAAACATCTTATAATGAAGAGTCCAAAAGTCTTTCCAATTTAACCCCATTCAGGAAATGCCCAAGGCAGGTGAAATGATGCTATACCATCACTAAAAGGTCCCTGTAACCCCGCATAGTGAAAACATGCAAATGAAGAATGTGGCCCAATCCCAAACTGAGTCTGAGTTTCAGGCCCTTTTGTTCTCTCTTAGCTGCTTTCTGATCTAGTTGACAAGTGAAAACACTGGATCATTGACACCTTCCTTCCATAAAATTTGAGTTTAAATGAATGAGAATGTCACTATTAATTGCTAAGTTTGCAAAACCTATTACCTTTCTAGTTTGTGTTCTCCAGATAGATTTTTTTTTTCTCTCACGAAGGCAAAGGAATGCCAGAGACAGGAAAGCTTTCTCAGTTGTGGCTTAAGGCCAACTGCTGTCCACCAGAAGGCTGATAAACACAAAAAGCAGAGCTGGGGAGCCCAGCAGTTGTGCCTCCCCCCGAGAATGTAATGCTAATTATTGACCAACTGTCAAGATTCAGGAGGTAACTGCATTCCGAGGGGCTGGCACAAGGTACAGAGTGAGTGTGTGTGAGGGACCCATATCACAGCTGTCTGGGCCAGAAGGGGTACAGGGATGGTAAAGACAGGACTGTAGCAGCGGGAAAGTTAAAACAAGGGTGGAAGGATCATCTTAGGGCTTGCTGGTGGGGTAGGAACCTACACTTCAATTTGGTTTCTGACTGAGAAGAGGATGCCGTGCTGCCCAATGAGGGCATTCATTGCCTAATAATCTACCTGGTAGGAAATACCCTCCTTTTATAACTTCAGAAGATTGATAACATTTTCTGTATTGCAAAACAGAATTTAGTCCTGAAATATTAAAGCTAACCACAGCTTAATCAGGAGATTCGACAGTTTAGCAATAAATTATGTTGTGGATTCTTTTTAACTTAAGAATTATTGTTACTATTATTGAACTTTGTATGTGAAGTAAAGGAGGGGGGGTTGCCTGACATATTTATTATGCTTAATTTGTTTTTTTAGCAGACATTCATCGACATTAGAATAGCTTTTGGGACGTTTTCATGGTTTCTAATGGTAACTTCAATGTTCCCTGTTAATCTAGAAAGCGAACACCTAAGAATCAGGTTACTGAATTGCAAATGGAGACCTAATCAGGGTTTCCAATTTTTCAGGAAGTTAATCAAGACTGAAAACACGTTTGCTTAGATTTAATCTGCGAGGTAGTTTATTTGGCTTCCGTGATCCAACAGATCAGCAGAATTGGAAGGCCCTAGTTGTGTGGTTTCTGAGGAACACCGAAAATTAAATTTATATGTGATTTTTTTACATCTAGTGGCCTTGGGCAGGTGATATGTTTCTATCCAACTTTCTTTTGAGGTATTACAACCCTGAGGCGTGTTGATAGGTATGTTGTATGATTCAAACTGAATTAGCTCTTACTGATGTGGGGAAGGAACCATCAGTAAACTTCTGGTTACTATCACCTCCTGTAAACTAAGGATGGGTAATGTTCAAGACATACCTGGGAAGGATTAACCAGGAAACATACAGAACTGAATGTTCTTTTAGGACCTTAATGCTCTAAAAGATGTTATTACAGCCTATTTTTCTTTATATGGTCTCGTAAATAAAATCTGAGGCTGTTAATATGTTGGAAAGTGCATAAGATGACATGTTTTTATAATAGGGATGCAGGCATTCCAAAATAAATAAATAAAAATACATGCATCTCTCTCGCCTCTTACTGAAAGTATTAATCTAATTTTATAATAATGCTTACTTTTTAATATTAAGGCTCTGTAAAAAAAAAACACATTTATTTCTAAGATTTCAGCAGAGCACAGGTGGTGTATTTTTTTAAGCCTTTCCATTTCTTTTCACCAACTCCACCCATTGTGTGTCTACACCATGTATCACAGTTAAAAGCTTTGTTTTTATTTTTGTTGAGTTGATTTAGGCGTCATCTTTATTCAGTATGATTTTTAATAGAGAATAATAATGGGAGGTATTTGCTATTTGGCATTAAGATTATACAGCTCTCATTTCACCTGATATTTAAATTTCATCTTTTTTTTTTTTTCAAAGGAAATAATGCAGATTGTTGACATCCTGGAAATGATTTGTGGGTGGTATTAAATGGACCCTGGGACTTTGAAATGTATACTAGTTGTTTGTTTTCTGGAAAGTCTGTATTCTTATCCTCACCTGAACCCCTGACTTTTGTGTTGTATTTTTTTATGATTCCAAAATGCTTTGAGGGAAAGATATTTTAATGTGTACAATTTGTTTTATTTTCATACTGATCTCTATTTTTGTTTAAAACCATGTTGCATCATGAAATCACTTAATCCAAAATAAATCTTCTTTAAAAAAATATGTTCTGACTTTTCTGTGACACGTTTGGGGAAGAAAAAACCCAAAAGGAAAGAAAATAAAGTAGGGATACAGGTCTCATGGGATTGGTATTCAGCTTTGTAGATACAGGAAGTTCTCTTTTCATAATAGTTGTAATTAGAAATCTATTTAGTTTATCTCTAAAAGGATATTTTACTGTTTGATAGGCCACCAATTCATGATGAAGAAATGAATTAACACAAATCACAATCTCTTAACTCACTTGGGTTGGACTATTTGTTAAGCCATCTTGGTTGAATGCTTACTTCATAGACACATATGCACACCACAACTACCACCCACACCAGTCTAATCCAGGGCTCACATAGTCACAAGCCTACAGGGGCCAAGTAGTATTTAATGAGTGAAACTGGCTGGGTGTAAGCAAAAGAGAGTGATGGGATTTACCTAAAGGGGGCATTCTAATATTTGGCTCCAGCAGATCCTAGTCACATGAAATTCAGGTCTACTGTTGAAAAATCTCAGTTATCAAGAGAAACCCAGAAATTTAAATTTTTATGTGATATTTCTATATCTTTTTAATCTAGGTGGATCAAAGTAAACATGTCTATAGGTTGAATTTGCCTTGCAGTCCACCAGTTTGGAACCTTTGATTTAATCAATAACATTATCTTTTATACTTTAGTGGGAGCGTAAATGAATTGACCAAATAAATAAAATATTACTGAGACATGGCAGTTAATAGGAAGCGATGGGGAAAGGAGAAAGGCAAATATATGAGGGCAGACAGTCACTAAATGGTGTGCTTGAAAATGATCTGTGCTTACCAGTATCTTTCTGAAAACCACCCCATGTTAATTCATATGAGTTAAGAGGATCCCTGTCAAGATTTCATGGGACAGATGTGCCATTAAATTCTTTATTCTGTCTTTTAGACCAGAAAAGAATTTCATATATCACATCACAGCAGTTAAAGCAAAGGCTCGTCCTCTATAAACTGACCAAAGTTAGACATTGTTGTTGAAAGGGAAGAGCAAGAGATTGCATCCATGGCACTGACTTCCTGGTTTTTGTATCATAACATTCCCTCTATAACCTTTGGCCTCAGTGTGCTTTTATTATGATAAATTTATCTGTCTTCATTATATTCTTTTGATAAAACCTGAAACCCATTTAATTAGTGAATGTTTTACCAATGCATAATTCCCGCTATCCTGCTAATCGCCCCCAGGAAGTCTTTCTTGATGTTTTTTCATTTCATCCTTTAACCAAAAAGCATTTAACTTCTTTATCAAGGAATGGAAAAGAGCTTTTTCTTCATACTTTCCTCTTTTTCTTGATCAAAAATGTTTACCTATTAATGGCTCTTTTCCTTCTAAATAGATACTTCCTTCTAAATAGATCCTAGGTTGACTAGTATTCCATTTGTCAACCAAAGTGAACTTTGGAATCAGGACAATAAATTGAAACAAGAACATCTGATAAAGATGTAATGTTTACATTGATAGAAATGAGTTTCACACATTTTATTTGCCCCGTTATTATAGGTCCTCTCAAAAGATTTTTAGTCACTGCATGTTCATTTAGAAAGGAAAAACAATTTTCCAAAGAACAAATCATTGGAACGGTATATATTTCTTTGACTATTTATAATAACGTTACAAAATACTACCTCTTGCTACACAAAATACTTGGGTAGTGTAATGATTCATGTCTAGTTGGTATTCAGTTGGCACTGGAAGATGGACCCCAAATCCAAATTCTTGAACCTTGTTTTGACATTGCCAACACATCCCTCTCCCTGCCTCCACCCCCAAATTAAATTCCTGAGCTCAAAGCCAAGACCTGCTTTTTATTACTATCAGGCTTTTGCCCCAATGTGCAATGCAATCTCCTTTGAATTCAATTAAACCCTATGTAGGATATCTTTTGCAGTAAGTAGAGTCAGTTCCAAAGAGATCAAAAGAGGTCAAGAGGCTTCCTACACCTATTTCTTCCTAAACCCACACTCAAAGCTTGATTCTTTTCATTTTATGTAGAGGGAAAGGCAAGTTCTCAGAAGACAAAGCCAGCCAATAAAGAGAAGTAAGAGAATATGTTGATATATGAATCTGGATACATAGTATATGAATCTGGAGCTGGTCCAGATTGCCCATTCTACGATTCTCAGGACAGAGTAGACTCTCAATGGAAACTACTACTGATGTATCCAGAAAAACAGGAAAGCCCAAAAACTAGATGGCCAGATCTGACCAAGTCTGGGCAGCTCCCATTACCTTCCAGCCTCACGGCCTGGAAATGCAAGAGAAATCTCAAGTGATGAAATTCCAAAAGGGAACGAGACCCACATCTGGGTTCCTGAAACTGACCAATCCAGACTAGCAATTCTTTTTTTGGGATGGAGTGAGGGAGAATGGGGAAGACCTATACATTTCTCCGGAGGCAAATTCTATTCTTGAATGATTGGTTTCCAAGAACAAAACAACAAAATAAACTGTTTTTAACTGTTGCCTAAACAATTATTCACCAATTAGTGATAATTTACTCTTACTCCAATTTCTATTAGGAAGTCATGTCAACATTTCTTAAATGTTGCATCAAATCACCAATAGTGATAGAGGACCCTCCAAATATGGAAATGTAGCTTGAAGCTAGCCCTAGCAATACAAAATTATTTGTATGCTTCATTTACTTTTAAGTAAAACTTACATATATCATCAAACTTGGTTTTAATTTGAAAAGAGAAATTATTCCCCTTTAGCGTTAAATAACAACTGGTCCCTGACTCTCCAAATATTAAATTTACTGGTCCAGTAAGATAGCACTTTGATTTTGCCTGTTCCTTCGCTGGATGCTGTGTACCCTGGGCTGTGCACTCGCTGGTTTGAAAAGCAATGTCCAGATCATCAGATCCTCTTCCTTGTACAATGCCAATGATGATTTGGAGCTAAAATGTTTGGGTTTGTTTTCTCTCAGCTGCAATTAACCTGTCTGTTATATCACTCATAACAATGTTTAAGGAGGAATGAAGATAACAGGCTGTCTGAATCTTGGAACCAAGCAGGAATGCCAATAGCTTTGTGGCTGGAGTGTGTGTACAGATCTTTTCTAACTAGCCACACAGTTTGGGTGTGGTGGTGGTTGAACACGTACACGCTAGTAAACTAATGTTTCCTAGCTGACTTTGACCTGTCTTGAGCTAAGGCCCTTAGTTAAAACATAAAATCGTATTTCAAAAATTAGCCTTACTCCTTGGAGAAAGGGCTTATTCTAGGAAATATACAAGATGAGCCTGGAGCATCTTGTGGTGCTGGAAAGTAAGGAAGTACTTTTAAAGAAGAAAGCCCCAATGATAGGAGTATGTCAAAGGGATACAGGAGCAACTGAAAGATCTCTACTAGCCAAAGCTAGACAATTTGAGCAACAAAATAAAGTAGTATCAGATTATAACACAAAATATAAAATAAATATCCATGTGTCCTTATTGATAAATAAACGATTGAAAATTTAATAAATAAAGAAGAGACAAATCTTCCGTGCAGAAGAATTCAAGTAATGTATGTAGGTGCTCCACCCTTAAATGTGGGATGTCCACAGTGGCTTCCTTCCAAAGACCACAGAGCAGAATGGGGGAGGGGAGAAGAGTAACTTTACAGTGAAGAAACCTGACAAACCCTACCTCAGCCAGATCGAGGTCAATATCAACAGTCATAAATCATGTGGATAGGATGTTCCTGTATATGATGTGATAAAAAAGGCACTTTACCTCTCTGGTCTTCCTCCCCAAATCCATAACCCCAGTTCAACTATGAGAAAAACAGACAAATTCCGATATAGGAGCATTCTACAAATTATCTGATCTGGACGCTTCAAAACTATCAAGGTCATCAAAATGAAGAAAAATCGGAGAAACACAGAAACAGTCACAGTCAAGAGGAGCTTAATAAGACATAATGACTAAGTGTCAGGTGGTATCCTAGATAGGATCCTAGAATGGAAAAAGGACATTAGGTAAATAGAAAGGAAACCTCAATAAAGCATGAACTTTAGTTAATAATATTGTATCACTGTCATACAAGCTCACCTACCATTCTTGCTATATTAATAAAAAGGATGTTGAGGGGCCAGCCCCATGGCTTAGTGGTTAAGTTCATGTGCTCTGCTTGGCAGCCCAGGGCTTTGCTGCTTCAGATCCTGGGTGTGGACCTAGCACTGCTCATCAAGCCACACCGAGGCAGCATCTCACATAGCAGAGCCAGAAGGACCTACAACCAGAATATACAACTATGTACTGGGGGGGCTTTGGGGAGAAGAAGAAAAAAAGAAGATTGGCAACAGATGTTAGCTCAGGCGCCAATCTTTAAAAAAAAAAAAAATGCAAAACCATAGGATATTGATGAGAACCTGAGGGCTTTTGTTGGATAAAAAGTTGAAAATGCCCATTATAGAGAATGGTGAGGAGCAGTAGCTTTCCCACCTGGGTGTCGTGTGGCAATAAAATTCAGCCCCATAAACAACCCAAAAGAAAAAATTTAGTTGGTGGGGACAGAGGAATGGCTTAGCTTGTGAGCTTTACATGTAACATTTACTTAGAACAATTAGCAATTATCTTCCACTCTTATCATTGTTATATAAAACGGAATAAAATTTTTTAACTCCTACCAGAAAAGAAGGGCAATCTCAGAATAAAGAACTATCCTTTAAATAAATTAATCTTTATTCATAATCAGGTTGGATTCTGTTATTTACAACCCAACAGTCCTAACTATTGCATTCTCTAAAGTATGAAGCACTATGTCTGGCAGACAGAAAGTGCTCGTAATATGGTGACTGTGGTGTCAAAATGTGATGTCTGACATCTGACCTCCTACATGAGGCGGGCACTTCCTTACCTAAAAGAGTCCTGCTCTGGGGTTCAAAACGTGGACTGGCGTTGATGAGGCCTTATTCACCCGTCTGCTGGAAGTCTCTGGGGCTTTGACCAAAGAGGGGAAAGTTCTCCCTTATGCTGTGACCCATTTCTCTCTCAGTGGGTCCATTTGCCTCAAGCACATTCATGAGCCAGTTGTTAGAGTCTGTTCTATCCATTGGGAAGGCTCCACTTTTTCACCCACTGTGTGTCCAGACATGAGATCCTCATTTTCCTGCAACACTGGAGGCCTGGGAATAGTATCATGTCAGCTCCATCAGAAGCAAACTCTTGGTCTTTCCACTGCCAAAGACTCATGACCCACATGATAAGGCACCAAGGCATAGTTTATAAAAGCATGGCCTTCCTCCACCAGAGTGGCTAAAATGAAAAGGACTGATGATAGCAACAGTGGGCAAGGATGTAGAGCAATGAGAATTCCCTCCATTTCTGGTAAGAGTGTAAATTGATGTAACCACTTTGGAAAAAGTGGAAGGATTAATAAAAGCCACACATGAGCATAGCTGTGACCAGCAATTTCACTTCAGAGTGCATACCCAACAGAAATGAGTGCATGTATTCACCAAAACACACGTTCAAGATGGTTCATACACTTTATTAATAACAAACACTGGAAATAATGCGGATGTCCATCAACAGTAGAATAAATAAATAAATTGTGTTTATATTAGTTCACTGGAATATGACAGTGATAAAAAAAAGGAATCAATTACTGCTGCAAGCAATAACGTGGATGAGTCTTGCAGACAAAAAAAGCTCCAACACGAAAGAGGACATATTGTAAGATTCCATCTAGATAAAGTTTAAAAACAGGCAACAGGAACCTGCGATGCCGGAAGTCAAAAGAGTGGTAGCCTTGGGAATATTGACTGAGAGAAGGTCAGGGAGCCTCTGGTGGGCTAAAATGTCCTATTTCTTTACCTGGATGGCAGTTACAAGGAGGTATACATATTTAGATTTTATCAAGCTATACACTTAAAATATGAGCAATTCTTGTACATAAGTTATAGGCCAAGAAAAAATTGTAAGTAAAGTGAATTTGCTTAAAAAAAAAAAAAGCATAGTCTTTGAAATATGACAAATCTAGCTCCATATCCTTGCTCTGCCACTTACTTGGTGCATGACCTTAGGCAACCTCGCCGGTCTGAGTGTCACTTTTTTCAGTTGTAAAATAGAAGGAATTCCTTTTCATGAGACAATGTGTATCTAGCACATTGCCTTGCACTCGGTAAGTGCTTAGTATGTTTACTTCCCTTTCCGCTTCTGTCCCAGTGGACTGACCTCACAGTTCCTGTGTATTGTCTTTGGGAAGTCATCAGATCTCAGGCCTGTTTGTAAGGACAAGGTGACTGACCTACCCCAGTCCAAAAAGCAATCCAGCCTTCCCTAGATGAGATGACCAAATTACCTATTTCTTCAGATCCCTTTGGAAACTCTTCTGGGAACGATTCACTCATCTGTCCCCTCCATCTATCCATCTATCCAGCCAATCAACATTTATTGAGTTGCTACTTTGTGCCAGGCACCATGATAGGTGCTGGGGGAACACTGCTGAATAAAGCAGACATGCTTCCTATCTTTGGGGAGTTTATAATCTCATGGGGAAGACAGGCAGTAAACATATAAATCCATAATTATTAATTATGATAAAAAGTGCTACAAAGAGAGCAGCGATGGACAGGGAAAGCCTCTCAGAGGATGTAACATTTGAGGTGAGAACTGAAGGTGGAAGAGCAGCCAGTCATGGGAAGATCAGAGGGAAAGCCTCTGCAGCATCCTATCATTGAAGTCTTATAACATCCAAAATAATTACAGAGTAAACATAAAAGACAAAATCACTGCCAAAGAGAATCTTCTTATATATGAACGCTTGTTGTAACATCTACTCCGCTTCTCAGAAGGGTTTTTTGCGTATTCCTGTTCCTTCAACTGGCAGATAAGTAGCTTTCCACTATAGTAAAAGAAACTCGTTTGTATGATGAGTTATGGAGATGGGACATAAATGGAAGTAAAACATGAGAACAGGTAACCTACTACTTACGATGCAGTGTGCTATATTGAAAAGGACATGGGATTTATTGTCTGAGTTCCAATTCTGTCTGCACTTCTGGCTGCATGACCTCAAGCAGGTCACTCACGTTCTCTGAGCCTGAGTTTCCTCATCTGAGAAACAGGAATAATAATGGCTACATCAAGGTTGTGTTTCAAGAATTAAACGAAATGACACACATAGCATTTTGCACAAAAAAGTATTACCATGCTTTACCTGTCTTTTCACTACAAAAACATTAATCCTTTGTACTTATATAGTCTCACTACAGAAACGTCAACTTTTAAGAAGTTGTGCTTCTTTCTCCTAAATATCTTCCTTGAACTTTGGCTGTTAGTTTGGAATTCCTAGTTTTGTGCTAAATCTTATTACTTTAGGCGGTAAATCATTCCTGATTTTCCTAATTCCCCACCCAAAACTGCCTCAGACAATCCAGGGCACCAGCAAGGAGTGAGCATGGCCCAGCCAGTTGAGGAGAAGTGAACACTAGGTTTTGGGTGACTTCAGGGCTCGTAGTGCTGCACGTGGCTACTGGTAAGATAGCTGTGGGCTCAGCCTGGCGTTCCATCTGGACTTTGGGTCCTCTTGACAAACTGCATCCTCCCTTCTTCCCCATTGTCTATGGTTGCACAGTTGTAGGACCTCCTATACTGTTTCAGAAAATGGGTGGGGTTGGGAGAGGAGAGAAAGTAGGTCAGATAATTGTGCTCTCTGGATAGTTCTCTCTCTTAGGGGTGGCCCCGAAGGGTCTACAGTCTTCAGCCCTATACTGAGCCATGACTTCAGTTGGGAAAGTCACTCTCAGAGTCTCTTTTCTCATTTGTAAAATGAGATAATTCTAGCCTTGTTTACAATAATCTCAGGATTGTTGAGGCTCAGATAAAATATTGCACATGAAAGCTCTATATCAACTCTAAAATGCTGTAAGACTTCCGGTGCTATTAATATTAATATAGCCTGTGCCACACTCAGCATGCATGACTGGCCTAGCAGCTTTTTAGACCCGCTTAGGACTGAGCCACTAGAAGGGGATTTTTCTAGGTCAGTGAGTAATGGAAACTGCCTCAAAGGTATTGCCTATTTTTACTTTGAAAGAGCAACCTTCTCAGAGATAGACCTAATAGTGAGAAGAACTCAAGGCCCAGAAGACTAAAAGATAATTAAAAACTACACAAACTAGCCTCCTCTGATAAGTTGTGTAATTTATTTGGCCAAATATAAATGCGCTGTCGGCCTTGGTTAAACCGAGCAAGGCCCACTGGAGGAATGGGAACTGATCAAATCTCTATTTCTGCCGTTTCCTGTTCTTGCAAGTAAAGAAAAAGACAAATGCCCTGGGTGACAGACAGGAAGACACAAAGACATGATTTTATGTTTATGCAGCTTCTCTCAGGTACACCGAGATAATCATCTGCAAAGTGCTCAAAAACCTCATATTTTAAAAGATGCACCCAATTTAGACTTGTAAGTAATACGTTATCATTGGTCATTACCTGTTCCCGCTTTTTGATTTCTCAACCTGTTCTCAAGCTGGGAAGTGATAGTTTTCACTTTTCTGTTGACTGCTATAAACAAACTTTTCGTCTGAGGAGTTCACTGTGGAAATATCAGAATCCAGATCCAAGAACCCCTAAACTCAAACCTGGACAATCAAAGAGCATGAGAGGAAGAAGCGATGGGTTGCTTCCCTCGTATGTTTTCTCTAAATTATTTCAAGACACTACTTCAAAGGATCTTAATCTGAGCGAGTATTTCAATGGTAGAAGAAGATGCTTTTTCTGGTCAAAATTAATTTAAGTCCCTAATAAACTGAGTTAGTATGAGATGGGAAGATCTGAAAGGCCTAATGGGCCCACATGCTTTTCACCTTTGAAGTCTAGCAAGAAAGTGACCAGAATAAAAATATTTTAAAATTTTCTTGTAAAATTGTAGAAGGGAGAACCATTTCGGGCCTTAGAAGCTCAAATAGAAAAGCATTATATTTTATATATCACGTTAAATAATAACAAAAAGTAACCTAATAGGAACCAGTTCCAAAATCCTTTCTGGATAATTTGGTACATTTGAAATCGAGTGTGCTTTCCATGCCTTTCTTAAGCACTCTATAAAACAAGATACTCTCAAATGTTTTAGAACATTTCTGTTTTGATTGGCTCAGAACGGCTGGAGGTACTTGAAGTGATTTATAATGAACTAAGCACATGGCATAGCGTCATCAGAGCCTTTTGCGCGTTTTATAGAAATTGCATAACTGGAAAGTAACACAACGAAAATCTTACAGTCTCCTGGTTGAAAGTTGGATCTCAATTTCAAAATTTTGGTATAAATTTATAGCTGGAGTAGAAGGCCAACCTTTTTTTTTTTTTATCTTTCAAAATGCTAAACATTTTAATTTATTTATGTAGTTGCTTGTTTTCTATAACAGATTAAGTAAAAGGTAAGTTTATTTTGCTTTTTCTTTCCTTTAATTAACCATGGTTTATTTGTGGAATTTCAGAAAGGCCGATGTTAAAAGAGTTCAAGATATATAACTACAGAAGGTAACTAAGAAACCAATTTTTGATAGGATCAGCCAGAGTTATTAATTGCAAACGATTAAGCAGCTCTGGATGATTGATGCTGAAAAGGAATTAATTTAAAGGATATTGTATAGCTCATAGACTAGAGATCCGGGCTGGAGAACCAGGGTCAGGACAAGATAAGCAGGAGCAATGTCCAAAGTCACAACTGTAGATCGTTCAGGTGAATACACCTCTACTGTCAGAACACGGGATTCTATGCTGCAGTTTGTGCCGTCGACACCGCTAACAGTGGACAAAGGAGGTGCCACCAGGACTCCTGCTTCCAGGACCTCATCTCCCTGCCACTTCAGCTTCCATCACAGAGTTGCTCCTGGCCCCACCTCACTCGCTTCAGATTCTAAGGCTCAAGTGCATACAGGTGGTTGACAGAACCTAAGGTAACTGCTCCTGCCCTGGCTGCGGGGGAGGCTGGGAACGTAATTGCCACTTCACTTCCATAAACTCAAAAGGTAAGAAAGTCTCAAAACACGGGAGGGGTTAAGACACAAGGTGACCTCAGAGTAACAAATGTCCTAAAGCTGAAAGAGCAAACTGGTCACTAAGTAGTTCTCAATCTTTACATGTTAACATAATAGCACATTTTATGAAAAATAGCTATATTATCCAAAACAAAATAATGAGGGTGGCTTTGTTTTGCATTTTTGCACTCTCTCTAATATCTGGCTTAATGGAAAGCAGTTGGATTCTTATATCTGTTTCTACATTAATCTGCTGTAATATCATACATTCTGTAATCTCTGGAAAACTGAATCCTACACTTGTGAGAGAATAAGAATGAAAAGGGCAAATATCATCTAGTATTATTATAAAAATAATTTCGACCTTGAGGACTCCCTAAAAAGGTGTTGGGATCTCCCTACTCAGTAGGAGAATTGCTAGATCAAAGATTCACTTTGTGATTGGAATTAGATGATATGTATTATATTGAAACAATTCTTTGGATCCCTTTCTGCACTCCTGTCACATATATTTTTATCCAAGTCTTGGAAATTTTGCTTGGAGATTGACAGGTATTTTGAAGAGACTGCAAAAATAATAGCAGGACTGCATTTTGGTTATTTTATGAAGTTTTGTCCTCTCCTTTGATCTCAAAGTTTATTTCAGCCCTAATTTCTGATTCTATAGTTCCCTACATTTGGATATTTTTAGCAATGACAGACTCACTCATTTTTTAAAACAACCTTCTTATTTTAGAACAGTTTTAGATTTACAGAATTATCGCAAAGATAGCACAGAGAGTACCCCACGACCAGTTTCCCCTATTAGCTTTTCACGTTACTAGGGTACATTTGTCATAATTAATTAACTGATATTAACTCATTATTGTTAACTAAAGTCCATCCTTTATTCAGATTTCCTTAGTGTTTAATGTCCTTTTTCTGTCCCAGGATCCCATCCAGGACACCACATTACATTTAGTCATCGTGTCACCTTAGGCTCCACTTGGTTTTGACAATTTCTCAGACTTTTCGTTTTTGATGACCTTGACAGTTTTGAGGAGTACAGGCCAGGTATTTTGTAGGATGTCCCTCAGCTGGGATTTGTCTGATGTTTTTCTCATGGTTGAACTGGGGCTATGGCTTTTTGCAAGGAAGACCACAGAGGCAAAGTATCATTCTCACTGCATCTTATTAAGGATACACATTATCAACATGACCTACAACTATTGTTGTTAACTCAGATGGCCTGGTTTGAGGTACTGTTGGTCAGGTGTCCTCACTGTAAAGTTACGTTTTTTCTCCCTTTACATACTGTGCTCTTTGGAAGAAAGTCACTGTGCACAGGCCACACTTAAGGAATGAGGAGTTATGCTGCACCAACTAGAGGATGGAGTGTCTTCATAAATCATTCATAATTGTTCTGCGTGGGAGATTTGTCTACTCTTTCTCATTTATTGATTCAATCATTTATTTTTATCAGTATGTATTCATGGATATTCATTTTATAATTTGGGTTGTAATCCAATACTACTTTATTTATTATGTTCCTGAAATTGTCCCAGCTTTGGCCATCGGGAGCTCTTTTGGTTGGCTCCTGGGTCCCTTTGACATACCCCCATCATCGTGTGCTGCTTTTGTTTGTCTGTTTGCACTTCTTTCTTTCTAGCACTATACAATGTTCCAGACTCTTCTGTATGTTTCCTGCAACAGTCCTAGAAATACCAATTTCTCTAAGGAGTTTTGGCTTCTTTTGGTGGAAAATGGTAATAGAAACCAAGACCTGAATGGTATGTGTGTTTATTCTTCCTGGGGTGTCACAGCTTCTAGAACTGCTTCTCAGCTGACAGAGCAAGGAGATATGTGTATATATTAACCCATGTACACACACATATCTGTAAATATTTCTTTATGTAAATACCTGCACGTACATTAAGCTAAACATTAGAGCATACCAATGTCTCTAACTCTAAACCATTGCTACATGGGCCATTCTAGCCCCCTCCTCTTGCATTTGTGTATATTTGTAAGGTCATTTTAACAATGAAGAAATTTTGCAATGGTAGGTGTGAGAGGAAACAAAAGGATGAAAAGAGCAGGGACTCCAGGGACTAAGGTGAATTAAACACCCGAGAACCTGTCCTCGATTGTTAGTGGCTACAGTTTTTAAATATCCTAGTAAAAGGCAGTGTCACAGAGGGAGAGCTTGAATCCTGGCTCCACTAGTTATGACTCCACTAGTAACTCAGGTTACTGGGGGGAAACATACAACTTCCACGGCCCTTTGTTTCCTCATCTTTACAGGAGGAACCTATAACACTTTACACATAGGAGTGTGAGGACTAAAAGCATTAACATAAACAGCACATTTAGAACACTGCAAGACTCAGTATTAATGAGCTATGGTTACTATGTACCCTACGGGGTGAGAATATTATTATTTCCATTTTAGAGATGAAAAAACAGAGGCATAGAGATACTATAAGCTGCTCAAGTTCTCACAGCTAGTAAATTACATACCCACTCACTCATGATGTGTGTCCTTTAAAGGGTTTCTGAACAGCTCTATACCTATATCTCTTTCTGTAAAAATGAAGCAATGAAATGCTACTCTAAGAGTCTAAGGGGAAGGCTAACTACTGAAAAAAACTCAAGGATGCTTTGAATATTCTCAGTGTCAGGGATATGGTGATCATCACTAGTATTATAATTTCCCACATTATCAACACGTTTATGCCATGAAAGGACTCAGCTAGTGGAGTAGATTGGCTTTTTCAATGCTCATCCTGTCATCTTAAGGCATTTAAGGCAAAGTTCACTCCCAAGAAGGGAGTTGGTAGGGGTTAAAAGTTATCTCTGCCTTATCTATACCTTATCTATGCCTGTTGTAAGAAGACTTACTTAGTCAAGGGTTCCTGGAAGCTTGACTATTTCTTACCTGCCATGTGCTCTGTGGAATGTGACACCAGGTCATGATTCATGGAGTATGCAGATGCTTGTAGAGAAAGTTTCTTAGGAAAGTGAAAAAGGAGGAGATTTGTTGGGGAGAACTAGTAGACATTTATCTACTCAAATCAAATAAATGACAATTTTATACTCCATGTTTATTTCTTCCTTCTACTCAATATCTACTTCCCTTTAAACACTAGCGACTCTAATTTCTTTATCACCCAAAGCCCTGGACGTCACCATTTTGTTGACTTTACAGCTTCATTTTGAACCTGAGTGCCTCCACCAGGTAGATTCTGAATGGGGAAGCAGCCACCTCCTCTCCCATTCCCCTGCCAGTGACTTCACATTTTTTCCCACTCGTCTCTCTAGCATCGATCATAAGATTTGAGGGAAATCATAAGTATCTTAGAAAGTCATTTGACAAATATTCACTTAGGACCTATTATGTCTAAAGCATTTTGCTCATCACAAGATGCAGGAATGAGCCAGACATATACAGTCCTTCTCCTCAGGGAGCCTGCAGACCATGGGAAAATCACAACAGCTTGTACAACCAAGGGCTTACTCTCATCAGACACTGTGCTCCGTATGCACTATCACATTTAAATCTCACAGAGGTAGCTATTATTATTACCCTCATTTTACAGATAAGGAAACTGAGGAGTGCCCAAAGTCACACAACTAGGACGGAGCAAAACTGGAACTTGAATGCAGGTCTGTCTGCTGCCACATACTTAACCACACACACATCCTCCCCATCTGCCTCACAGCTCTCACGAGGCAGCACCTCGGGGCTCCGTGTTCGCAGCAGCTCTTCCACTTTGCTACAGTTTCTACTGAATACTTTGATTTGCAAATATAAAGGATTCTCTGAAGCACAACCTTAAACAAATTGTGTTAGACAGCTGGAAAGGAGAGCTTAGACGGAAAAATGTGGCCGGATGCTCTGGGGCTGTGGGAGATGGAGGTGCATTGGGGCATCTCCAAGGAGAGGAAGGAGTGACAGGCCGAGGTAAGAGGGACTGACAGACCCCAAACCACAGTGGAAGAAGACCTTCAGTATTCTAGGATGCACTGTCTTTATCAGGTTATGCAAATGCAACTAGGATATAAGTATGCTTTCCTTTGCCCATATCATTCAAGTGGTTATTCAAATAAATTTAAAAATCATTTTTTTCCTGAAGTATGTCTGACATAATGAGGTAAAAAGACCTCAGGATTAAGAATCAGGCAACGTAAATTCTGTCCAGATATGCACCCACGGCTCAGTTGCGTGATCTTCTGCAAGTACCTTGACTTCTCTCATTCCAGGTTTTCTCCTTTGTAAAACAAGGGAATTGAGCCACCAAACCTTAAGGATTTTTGAAATTTCAAACTGCTCTGATGCTATGATTTATTGAGAATGTACATTGTATCTAGTGCTGCATTAAACAATTTGAGGTTTAGAAGCAATTAGAAGGCACATTTCTAGCCCTTTGGATCTGTGCGGTCCAATACAGTAGCCACCCATCACGTGTGGCTCTGGAGCCCTTGAAATGTGGCAGGCATGACTAAATTATAATTGTATTTCATTTTATTTAAATTTAAGTTAAGAAAGTGATATTATATTCAGTTTATTGAAACTTTTACGTTTGTAAAAACGTAGGGATGTGAATCTTCTTTTGACAATGGTAAATTTTGTGCAATCTAATGTGGATCAACCGTTTCCAATGAAAATTTAGCATCTGAATTGGGATGTGCTGTAAATGTACACTATACCTGATTAAAGACAATATGCAAAAAGGATGTAAAATGTCTCATTAATAATTTTCTATGTTGATTACATGTTGAAATGACAATATTTTGGATATATTGGGTTAAGTAAAATATACTTTTAAAATGAATTCCATCTGTTTTGACTTTTTTAATGTGACTACTAGAACATTTAAAATGATGTATGTGGTTTGCTGACATTTCTTTTGGATGGTTCTGGAAGTTTATAGTCTATAAACTGTGGTGGGTGATTTGATGGGCAATCTAGATCCTAGTTAACCATGGGTGCTTCGGGGGAAAGAATTATGTCCCTGTTTAAGGAAGACACCTATACCAATCTGAGTCATTGCGCTCATCAGGAAAGACTTGCCCCGATTACGTTTGCTTACAGGGTTTGTTATAAGAAAGCCAGGGAATGCAAGGTCTCTGTGGTCCCCAATGCTTCCAAAATTGGGACATGGCTGTAGGCACCATGGATAAATACACTGTGACTTACCCATCTGAGTACACCAGCACGCCTGCCTCCAGAGAGGGGATCTATTTGGACTAGCTTGTCTCCGTTCAACATGAGTCCCCCTGTTGGGTAGAGGTTTGAGCCAAGTCCCTTCAGAAGCTATTGACCCCCTGTGTCTGGTTGCCTTTAGCCTGGCCACAAATTTCTGGCTTGTTCAGTGGGAGACAGGCAGTAGTGCTTCTTTTGCTCTTTCCACATGGATTGAACTGTAGGGTCTTGACACAAAAAACTGGTAATGCTTTCTTCAGAAGGAGGGTGTGTCAACGGCAGGAGTTTTGCATTTGGGTCCTTCTTCTCTGTATAAAATTCCACCCTCCTTCTCTGCAACTGTAGGGAATAAAGGTGCAGTCAGGGAGGATCACCTTCCCTGGTCAGTGTGTGGCCAGCATGTGGTGACGAACCCGGTGAGATGAGAGGGGCACTTCCATGGACAGAATGGGGTGAATATCAAGGCATGATCAGAAAGGACCCCCATCCCTGATCACATATGGGGATTCACTTGGGGTTATCCAGGAGGACCACTGGATGAGTCTGCTAGGGCTGCCATTACAAATACCACAGACTGTGGGGCTTAAACAACAGAAATTTATTTCCTCACAGTTCAGGAGGCTGGAAGTTCAAAATCACGAGTCAGCAGGTTTAGCTTCTTCTGTGCCCTTTCTCCTTGGCTTGCAGATGACTGCCTTGTCACTGTGTCCTCACATGGTCGTCCCTCAGTCTGTGTTGTAGTCTCTTTTTTTAAACTATTTTTTCAATTGAGGTATGCTTGACATATAACATTAGTTTTAGATGCACAACATAATGATTTGATATTTGTATACATTGTGAAATAATCACCAAAATAAGTCCATTTAACATCCATCGGCTTACATAGATAAGAAACTTGTTTTTCTAATGATAAGTTTTAAGATCTGCTCTCTTAGCAACTTTCAAATACGCAATACAGTATTAACTATAGTCACCTGTTCACGTAATGCTGTGCATTACATCCCCATGACTTATTTATTTTGTAAGTGGAGGTTTGTACCTTTTGACCCCCTTCACTCATTTCTCCCCCCAATCCCCACTTCTGCCAACCATCAATTATTCTCTGTATCTATGAACTTGGTTTTTTGTCTTGTTCATTTAGTGTTTTAATTTTTTTCAGATAAATACCCAGAAGTGGAATTACTGGATCATATGGTAGTTTTATTTTTAATTTTTTGAGGAACCTTCATACTGTTTTCCTATGGCTGCACCAATTTACTTTCCCACCAATAGTGCACAAGTGTTCTCTTTTCTCCACATCCTCACCAACACTTGCTATTTCTTGCCTTTTTGATAACAGCTATTCTAACAGGTGATATCTCATTGAGGTTTTGATTTGCATTTCCCTGATGATTAAAGATGCTGAGCATCTTTTCAAGTACTTGTTTGCCTTGCCGTCTGTATGTCTTCTTCAGAAAAATGTCTATTCATAGCGTCTGCCCCCTTTTTTTTAATGCTGAGGAAGATTCACCCTCTGCCGACTTTTTAATTGGATTGTTTGGGTTTTTTGCTATTGAATTGTATGAGTTCTTTATATATTTTGGATGTTGATCCCTTGTCAGATGTATGATTTGCAAGTATCTTCTCCCATTCCGTAGGTTGCCTTTTCATTGTGTTGATGGTATAATCTCTTCATCTTGGATTAGGGACCACCTGTATAATCTCATTTTACCTTAAATATCTCTTTAAAGGCCCTGACTCCAAATACAGTTACATTCTGAGGTGCTGGGGGGTGGGATTCAACACATGAATTTGGCAGGGACACAATCAGCCCATAACCACCACCATCCCTGGTCAGTATGTGGCGTGCAAGGATCAACTTAATGAACTGCATGGTCAGAGGCAACGATGACAGAAAGACCATTAGGTCACATGGGGGTTTCCTACTCAAGGGAATGAGAGCAAGAACCCGAACCTTTGACATGGCTATGAATGACTTTAGGTAAATGAGGTAGGATGGAGGGACATGTCGACTCCTGAATTTTACTGCAAGGCCACAGATGGTACAGTCTGCTCCTCAGCACCAGGAACTGCTTGTTACTTGAACCACGTGCCTGAGACCAAGGAAGTGTAGCAGAATGTCCTTGGGATAGTGTGCTAAATCCTAGCTGGCAAATCTGACATTAGGCACGAAAGTTAACAACCTCTTTAGGGTCATAAGAGAAACAGCCAGAACAAGTACAAGTGAGCCCCGCACCTAGGAACATAGGGCAGAGAGGTGATCAGGTCCGGAGTGGAAAGTAGAAGTCAGCAAAGATTTCTGATTTCTGGGAGGGTAACCTTCTTAGAGTTGGAAATTGATGAGGAGGATGGTGAAAACCTGGAGCCAGGGCAGAGACAGGAAAATGCAAGACGTGAAAAGATCCCTAGCAGGCTGCCTGGTTAGAGCAAAGGGCTTGTGACCACAAGGAAGGTTAGTTTAAAGCTGTGATGGAGAAAGAAAGGTCTGCATCTAGGTGTGAAGTGATGTGGGACCACGTTAATGACAGAGGGGAAGGCAGACTGAGTGTGAGGAGATTGGTCAGAGCTGGCGATTGTTCAAATGTTGGAACTGAGGAGGCCCAGAGTTTCACACACACACACACCAAAAATCACCGCGTGATGCAGTCCTGCGATCCCTAGAGGTGACTGGTTCCGGTGCTGGTGCTGAGACCTCTGGGCTGCTGCCCTGTAGTTCATAAAGCAGAAGCTGGCAACAGTCTCATTGGCTTGTGGGCTCTTAGATAATCATAGATGAAAAGTCCATTTTTTTTTTGGTTTCCATCCTAACTTTAGGCTTCTCTAGTCAGTCCAGTTGCTACTAACAAGAAAGTAGATAGATGGAAGCCATGTTTTCCAAGTGACGAGGCTGTGACATATTAAACTGGGATGAATCAGTTAAGTAACAAGCAGCAGACTTCATTAAATGACTGTGAGGCATTTTACGCTTTTATCTTGGGAAAAATACAGCATGGAAGAGCAAACGGATGGCTTGATGGGAATTTGCTTGGCTTACTGGGAGACAGAACAAGAAAACGTCCACTTTAGATGCTGACTTAGTGTTAAAATCTTTTGAAAGAGCGATTCCCCTCCCAATATATTTTCCCACAGTCTTCTGCAATTATTGTAAATGTACTCTGCAACCACTCCTAGATTACATAAAAGAAAACAAAAACTCAATTGTGACGCACAGAACTTTCAACTTTTTAATTTTCTTCAAGGGATAACAGATCCTGAGTAGTCTGCTGGGGGCTCTCACCTTTTCCCTTAGCACTCTATACGCAAAATCAGCAATTCACCCTGTTGGGACTCTCCTTACACCGCCTTAAGTCATGCCTCAGGACTCAATTCGCTGGAGGGCTTCAGCGGTGAGGCCCGGGCTCCACAAATCCCCAGGCGACGTTAACTTTGCCAAGCTGTAGCAAACCGGGCTCTACACCTGCGGGGTGAGTTCAGGTTATAAGGAAGATGACCCGGAAGAGTCAGAAAACAGGTTTTTGGTAGGCACAGGAGTTTGGGGACGAGTCGGAAGCAGATGGGACTAACTTGACTTCTTCCCTCTCCCCAGTCTGCGGATATTCACACCTGCAGACGGACTGAGCACCCCGAGGGGGAAGGGGTGCACCCAGGCACCCTCGCAGCGCAGCGCCGCCGCCTCACCCCGGCCTCGCCGCAATTACCCGGGCGCCCCACCTGCTCCGCAGCTCCGTCCCGCCCCGGCCGGCCGGCGCGGCCACACCCTCTCGCCGCTGGGGCCCCGCCCCGCAGCACGCGCCGCCGGCCGGCGCCCCGCCCCGCCCGTCACGTGACAGCCCCGCCCTCCGCGCGCGCTCCGATTGGCTGTCGCGGCGGAGGGGCCGGGTCCCAGCGCCCAGCCCTGCCCCGCGACGCGGCTGCAGTTTTCAAACCTCAACTGTAAGCTCCGGTTGCCGTCCGCGCTGCCGTCGCCGAGAGCCACCTCCCAGGGGGTCAGGTCGCCCCTGTTGGCCGTTGTCCGGAAGAGTAAAAGTGGGTCCTGCCACGCCCGGAGCTCCCCGGCGCCTCCCCGGGCCGGAGCTGGAGAACGCGTCCCGGGGCGGCAGCGGCGTGGGGCGGGACGGGAGCCCCCTGGAGGGGCAGCCCCGAGGGAGCCTGCTGCGGCCCGAGCGGTCAGTGTCTGCCGCCGCGCGTCCGCGGGCCTGCCGCGGCTGGCGGGTGGGCTCGGGCTGCGACTCCGAACCCCTGAGCCAGCCCCCTTTCCCCTGGGTGCAGAGACCCCCGAATGTGGGAGGGGTCCCGAGGAGGGATCAGGCGGGGTGGGCGGATCCAGGGTCCCCTGGGACCCCCGGGCTGGCGGAGATGGGCTCGGACTCTGCCGCCCCTCGAATGGCCGAATGCTCCGGCCCCCTAGCCGCATTGCGGCTGGAGTCCTGCTCCCCTGGTTTCCTCGGGTTCAGCGCGGGGGGCGGCCGGTGGTCCTCCCGACACCCCTCTCCGCCCGGAGAGCGTGTCTGTGTGTCAGTGAGTGTCTGTGTGTCTGCGCGCTGTCGCCCGGCCGGCCCGGGCTCTCCCCGGCTCGCGTCCCGCCGGGCCCCCCTCGCGACCGGCTCCCTCGCGTCCCTTGCACGTCGCGTCGACGTGGTCGGTCGTGTCCCTCCCGAGTTCACAGCTGTGGTGTGGGCACAGGTCGTGTACACATCTGGACTCGTGGACGCGTCCTGCTCACTCTGCTGCTTGGCTCTGAAGTTTGTGCTCATCCTCTGGGGCATTTTCAGTTGCTGCTCGTGAACAGTTTTTCAAGTCAGTGAATAGAGAAGACCAATTGCAGTTGTTTCAGTGATTTTCGGTGATCTGATTTTATTTTGACGCCGTGTAAACCACTTAAGTGTACGCGGCCCATCCTCAAACTCTACGACTGCAGTAGTTGATGGCTACGATTTTGACATTTACTCAGCTTTCTGTTTTATGTAGGGAAAAGCGCTTCATTTGAATTCCCTTAGAGGGATAAGAAGAGACAAAGTTGAGACTTTATGGCAGCTGGTAGCTAGCTGATAGTAGTTTTTCCTTTGTGATGGGACTGAAGGCGTTCCGACGGTAATTTGCAAATTGAAATTGAGAAAAAGAAATAGATTTTAAAAATCTAGCCACATACTGATCAAATTTCAATAATACTGGGTGTTTGTATCACATTCACTGATTGTTTCCCCGACGTAGTGTTTGCATCTGTGGTACCAGTGATGTGCTGAACCTCGCGGTGATGTTTGCCGTGGTGTGGCCCCTTTAAGTCCTCAAGTCTTGGAGAATGTGCGCCGAGACAGCGTGGTCTACAGAGAGGACCGGGCAGGTGGCAGTGTCTGCAACCCGGCGTTTTGAGCCCAGGAGCACAATTTTATTAAAAGGAAAAGATGATAAGCCTACTTTCTCATTGATACACCGTTTTGTAGTTTTAGAGTGAACCGTTCAGAAAATAGTTTTCGGCTTCTAAAGTGTTTGTTTTATAACTATTAAACCACATGCCCATTGAATTGTTTATTTTTGAAAAAGCTGGTCCTTAGGAGCAATGCGCTAGTTTAAGAGCTCTCTTCTTTCCCCTTCCTCCTCTGAGCAGATGTTCAGTTTTTTAAAATTTCTCCAGTATTTTGAGAATGGAAGTTGTTATTAATAGCTGCTTTATTTTTGAGGTACATCTCATGCATTTTAGATTATTTTTCTAAATTATGGATCTAAAATTGAAGTGAAATATATTTACATGGCAATATATTTAAGTTTTCTAAGTAAAATTTGTGTATAACTTGAAGGCCTTTCTTTTTTGTGTGGGACAGGATGCTTGTGGTTTCTCTTGGGCTCGCTGAATAGTGAGTTACGACTTGGTTAAGATAGAATCAGTTTTAGGAAAGTCGGGACTTGACTAATTGGTCACTGTGTCAGCACATTAATAAGAAATCTGAACAAGACATGGGCATTTTAATGGCATTTTTCTAATCACAAATTTTATTTTTAAGCTCACATTGACAGCATTTTACTGGTGTTAGGTAAACATTTAAACATTATTTTAGAAGCTTTATTTTGAAACTGTTTGATAATTGTTAGGAGAGAACTTCCTTTTCAAAATTTCCCTGGTTTAATCTTAGAAACCCAATTTAAAACTCAGGTATCAAAGAAATCAATTGCTAACACTTTCACTTAATCCTAAAATTGTCTCAAAATTGCATGTATATTATCGTGTAGTGCATGTTTCCTGTATATAAAATTGGCAGCTGAGAACAGTACTCCTAGATTTACTGCTTTTAAAGGATTTTTATTGATTCTTGTTTTTTTGAAGAATTCTTTTGCATCCTGCGGGTATTTATTGTGTCAGAAACATTAACAGTCATTTATGTGCTTCCTTTCCACTTGGGAAAACTTTAAATGTTTTAGTTGCTTTAGTTTTCCCCAATATTGATGAGAAAATTCAATGACTTTATTTTTATATAGTTTATATTCTCAGACTATTATCAAAGGGTATTTCTTTGAATATTTCAGTTAGCAAATTACTTATAAATTGTTACAAACACACACATATATATATATATTATTTTTTGTGAGGAAGCTTGGCCCTGAGCTAACATCTGTTGCCGATCTTTCTCTTTTTGCTTGAGGAAGATTGTTGCTGAGCTAACATCTGTGCCAATCTTCCTCTATTTTGTGTGGGATGCCGCCACAGCAGGGCTTGAAGAGTGGTGCTAGGTCCCCGCCCAGGATCCAAACCTGTGAACCCTGGGCCAACTGAAGTGGAGCGTGAACTCAACCACTATGCCACCGGGCTGGCCCCCAAACACGTGTTTTTATCTAAATATGGTGTGATAAATGTTGCAATTTTCAAGACACACTTTGTTAAAAAATTTTTTATTTCTTTGATTTATTTATCCTTTTTTTCCAAATTCATTTAACCTTGAACTTCGATGCCATTTTAAACATCTAAACTAGCCAGTTTCTTTTAACATTATATGCAACATATTTCAGTGCACCCCGACCCTTTGCAACTTCTTCCCCAAAAGAGGGCGTAGTTATACTTTAAGCATTTAAAAATTTTAATATTAACGGTGAGATGGTAGTTTCATCTTTAATCCTTAAAGGATCATATTCTATTTTGTATTGTAATAGTTACTGAATAAACACTACTTCAGCAATGATGATATAAGTAAACAGTACTGTATTTTACAACAGAAAGTTAATTTTCCATCTGATGAGTGACAGGCACTATATGTTTCTTGGCCGACTATGTTTCTGTTTTCCAGCATCTCCATATCCTGGTTCCCGATTACAGGGTTTAGTTCTCCTTCTAAAGGTAGAAGAGACAGCACAACGCTTACTGTTGTGGCGCAGAAGCAGGCCCAGGGTCTGTATCTGGGACCTGAGCCCTTGGGTGGCATGTACTAGTGTTTATGCTAGGCTGGTTGGACTAGAGGCAGTCAGCTGGCTTCCTTTCCTGCTTTTCAAAGGATTAAATTCTTGAATTATACTTTCTATTCAATCTTTATTTTAAAAAAAACCTGTTAGTAGAATACATATAAGGAATACAGTGTCTTTCTTGACATTGAAAATCAGCTTCATCTCGGTCCCTACACCAGTACCTTTACTTCTAATCAATGACTCATTTAAAATGGATTGTTCTGCCACACTAGCAGAAAGTTCTTCCTTTATTTTGATGGATGCTAGATAAATAAATCTTCAATTCCTCTGTTTCCTAGGGAAAGTTTGGTAGCTATAAATGGCGATGTAGAAAGGAGTTGTTTCCTGCGTGTCTTACTTTGCATTGCCTTTCATATTTACTGTGTGAAGATATAGATTTATCAGTTCTTGGCAGGACAAGTATCTGAATTTCCTGATTGAAGTAACTCTTAAAATGTTGATGTTCTTAGCTAAAGTAGGAATTTACGTAAAAACAGATGGCTACCTAATCTGGAAAGACAAGTAAATACAAAATGATCTGTTGGTATTACGTTACGGTATCTGATAAGCTAATTTTATCCATGTTTCCCGACTTCGTGGCTATCCTGTTTAGAGTTGAAATTGTCTAATAGCAATTTAAAATATTTCTTATTTTATTTAGCCAAATACTGAATTAAACAGAGACTAGCAGCATTTGCAGCTCTAATACTGTAATTTCAAGATGGAGCTTATTCTGCTAAGCCCTTAAAGATATGAGATGTACCTAAAAATTCTTCTTGCTTTATTTCATAATTCTTATCATTCAGTTCATCAAACTTTTTTTAAATTCCTGCCAGGTGCCAGACAGGTGTTGGAAGGTTAGTCACAAAAGTAAATGGTTGCTGCCCTTTAGACACTAAATGTAATTGCAGTCCCACGTGTTACATGTTGAGATAAAGAGGTATGTCAAGGGTCCTCCCGTTTGAAGCATAGAGGCATTTAACCCAACCTGTGGGTTTTAGGCAAAGCTTCCTGGGAGAGATGACATTCTGTGTTGAGACATAAAGGATGCATAAGAAGAGTTAGCCATTTAAGGAAAGGTAGAAAGGGTGTTTGAGGAGAGAAGTATAGCAGAGATGTAGAAGCAGAATGTCGACAGGAGGGTGGCAGGAACCGAAGCTGGTGTGTACCTGTCTCCAGGGCTTTTGTGTGTCATGCTGTCAGGACTTGCGCTTGTGGGGATCAAAGCAGACAATTTAATTCTCTAGATGTTTTTATTTATTGTATATGTTATATTCTATTTTTATAAAACATTTTTATTTGATAACTTTGAAATGAATATTATGATGGATGTGTTTAAAATAGAGCTAGTTAGAGGTTTATAGGGGCTGTTTGTCTTACTTTTGATCACGTCACATTTGCTTTCTCCCTTCAAGTAAATTAAAGTCCAAATCAAGCCTAACGTTTCCTTCTGTCCATCCTTCGCTGACCCATGTCTGAATTCTTACTGTAATTATTGCAATGGGAGTTAATGAAAAGCAATCTCTGAAAACATGTTTGAGATGCCATTACTTCTCGTCATACTGGGCCCTAGACTGCTTAGTTGTACCCTGCCTTCTGATACCCTCTTACTGTTTCTGGTGCCTGAGTGTGTCTGTGGTTGTGTACCCACACACACACATTTACCTACTAAGTCCCTTAAGATTTTTTTTTCGTTAGTGTAGCCTAGTAAAGTGTTAGGAAATGAATTTCAAGTGGGATGAGACATCCTGGTAATTTAGAATCAGTTAGAAGTCCGTGAGCTGTGGTAGAAAACAAGGACAGGTCTGGGACTAATGTTGGGGTTAGACAGTTTGGTGGGAAACTTAGGAAGATGCCAGGAGAGAGAAAGCTGACTGATAACCTTCATGTGGCCAAGGATTAAATCTTCTGTGAAGGGCAGCCAGAGCTTTGTGGAGGGTTTGGTGGACAAAGGTGACATTCATGCTCCACTGTATGCAAAACTGGCCAATGGAGAGGAAATGGAAAAGTATTAGGCTGTGACAGTTGATTCAAGTGCAGTAAATAGAAGAAAAAATACACTCACCGGCTGCTGTATGGTTGCCTAAAGCAGTTTGTAATACAGCTCTATTAGCAATAAGATAAGTTGAAAGGTCAGTCTTCATAAATGTGCTCTTTCTCTTTTCTGAGATATGGCTTGTGTTCCAGCACATTTGCAGTCAGTGACATGTGTCACAATTCGAAAGATGATTTTTGTACTCACGTGTATTTAAGAAACTGCTGCTGGCCCAGTGGTATTTTCAGCTACATTTATAGTCATACAAGTACCTGTGGTATGTTCATCCCTATGCTGACCAACAGTACATGTGAGGGGAGGAAAATTTATTAGGGTAAAAAATTAAACACAAGTCAATGTCCAGTATTAGGAAATACTATTAAGTAATTTGATTAGTAAGTCCCTATTTATATTACCATTATCCATTTCAATCCTTTTTGTTTTAAAAAAAAGCTAAGCTCTTTTTCCTTCTAATATAACTAAATAATATGTATTTAAAAACTTAATATTTATCAGTATATTTGGATATCACATTTTGAATTTCTTTTGGAGGAATCCCAGGATGAGTCTGGATTTTCACAAGTGAAACTCGTAATAAAGACATTTGTCTTAAGGTTACAAACTGTTATTCAGAGTATAGAATTATAACTATAACATTAATTCAGAATTTGTTAAATTGTTTTTTCTGTGCAGCGTTAAACAAGACATTAATTGTTGCTTAGTATTTACTCTAAATGCTTACATGGTCTCTGCATAAGAACTGACACATTATTTGGCTAATGAACACCATCTGCTCTATATAAATGCAGAGAAAACGTTGAGGCCTTAAAAACCTGAGCAATAATGGCTCTTGAACTTCCAAGCAAGTAAACCCTCAATGTGTAAAGAGAGATGTTTTGCTGTTGCATATGGGTAAGTTTCTGCATTCAGAATCTAGTCATCCATATTCACAGCCATCTTTTTTACCCAAAGGTATTTATTAATTTTTGTCGATTAATAAATTAGTACCTGCTTAGTGTAGATATTTAAACACAGGAAAGTATAAATACTGCCATAATCCCACTACCTAGAGGTAACCATGTTAACGTTTTGCCATTGTTTTCCAGTCCTGTCTTCTATTTGCTTTCGTATTTTTCCCACAAACTTATAATACTGTACATAAAGTTTTGTCTTCCTTTTTTCACTAATATAATGAATTAAAAATATTCTTTGAAAGCACAATTTTTGTGTATATAATGTCTTATTATTTAGGTGTATTTAACCATTTCCCTATCGTTGGACGTCAGGGTTCATTCATTCAACAAGTTTTTGATTTTTTTTCACTGTTGTACATCCTGCTTCATTGAACATAAATCAACTACATCTAAGAACCATATTGACTCTTTTTGAAACTTGAGAGCAGAGAATACTTATTCATAAAATATATTTTAGTTCTTTAGAGTTCTTATGAATAGATCACTTTGTTGATGGTATATTACAGCATAAGATCAACTTCTTAGATTCTAGGATCTAGATGAGGTGAACATCTTAGACTCAAGAACCTGTACTCTGTGTCTGTGATTGAGTTTGACACATTACTGTTGTCATGTTTCCCAAGGCCTGATTGATGAACAGTGTTTGGGAATATAGCCCAGTTTGTCTCCAAGATACGGGTGCATCCCTTCTTTCTGTGTATACGTGTATAACATAAATGCAGTCATAAGGATGCATAGTCATAGACTTTTAAATTTAGAAAAAAATTTGTAAAATCTCAAAGATGACCTGAAAAAAAATAGATTGAGAATGGAAATTGGTATTAATTTTTCAGAGAGGAATAAGCGACCAGTGAAACTCAGTTCCATCAGAACTAAGAAAGTACACAAATAGTTCATCAAAACAGAATAGAAAGGCAGAATTTTAAGAGTTGAGTCTAAGCTAACTTGGGGTGAGAGTTTTGTATATGGAAACAGGGTGCAGCTCCTCGGCAATGGCAGGGTACTGCATAGAGAGTATAGAATAGTAACAATATTTATTGAACAATCACGATGGGCTCTCATGGTTAGCACTTTACCAGTGTCATATCATGAGTTCATCATATTTTAATTTTTAGAGCTCAGCAATTGGATTCTGTCATCATCCGTACTTTAGAGGCAGCAGAATTGAAGCTTTCCTCTCTAGTCATCAGAGAAATGCAAAGTAAATCACAAAATTCCATTTCACCTTCGTCACACTAGAGCAGCCAAAATTAAAAGTCTGAATGGGGCAAATGTTGGCAAGAAAATGATAAGCCTTCCCACTCAGGGCTGGTGGGAATGTAAACTGGGGGTGGAATGAAGGGACCGACTTCACCTGTGTCTGTGAGGTCTTACTTATTTTTAATTTAAACAAAATACGGCAAAGTAATAAGATTGAAAAAGCAAGTGTTAGGTTATTTGTATCCTTTCCTGTACATGCGAAATGCTTCCTTCTTTTCTTTTTAGTACCAGTGTTAGTTTGCTAGGGCGGCCAGAACAAAGTACTGCAGAACGGCAACTCAAACAACAGAAATTTATTTTCTCACAATTCTGGGGAGTAGAAGTTTGCGGTCAAGGTGTGGGCAGGGTCAGTTTCTTCCGAGGCCCTTTGGCTTGTAGATGGCCTTCTCCGTGTCTTCAGATGTTCTTCCCTCTGTGTGTTTCTGTGTCCTGCTCTCCTCTTTCTGTAAGGACACCAGTCCTGTTGGATTAAGGCGTGCCCTAATGACCTCATTTTTAACTTATCTCTTTAAAGCCCCTCTCCAAATATGGTCACTGTCTGAGGTACTGAGGGTTAGGACTTCAACACGTGAGTTTTGAGGGAGGGGCACAGTTTAGCCCAGAATAGTAGCAAAGTTAAATAATTTGGTTAAGATCTCGTAGCTGCTATGATGGATCAATGGGATTCAGACCGGATGTGATTCAGTCTAAGTGTTATTTTCGGAAGACTGCGCGGCTCCTCTTAGACAGCTAGAGATGTATCCCCACACTAGTTAGGCTCTGATTCCCCAAAGACAAGAGATTCGGAGAAAAAGATTTTGCTGACATAAGAATAAAATTGAGAAAATACAGAAACTGATAACACTGAAGTCTAATTACACTGCCTGTTGCTAAGTTGAATATAGTTCGCATTTGAACTTGGGAAGATAAAGAACGGTACATGTCAAGCAGGAAATAAGTGGAGGAAAAATGTGGCAGAGAAGGAACAGAAGTCTTGGGGGTCCTTATAAGAGGGTGCTGGAAGAAACTGGATCTTTATTAGATAGGCATAGCAGAAAGTCAGAAGTAATTTGAAATATATGGTCTGCTATTGCCATTTGAATTGTTAATACGAAATAGTAGTTTTGATGTTAAAACCAAAAACTTGTAAATATCACTAAGTTCCAGATAGACAAGAGCATCAGACATAGACCAGAACTCCAGAAAGCAGCTGTGTGTGGTTTGTCCGTCATCCGGCAGAATCATCGAGCTCTTCGTACAGGGCAGGCTCTGTGCTAGGTTCTGCCCAAGAAAGCAACGCTAAGATCTAGGAAAATCTCTGAATTTAGTATTGAAACATACACAGCCTGTGAAGCAGGTTCTATTTGCTATACTCATTCAGATGTCTGTAATATAACTCACAAGATGTGAATTCACCACCAAATTTGTTTGGCCATGCAAAATTAAATTAAAAATGAGTAAGCATTACCTCGCTATGTTAAATTATCTTGTTATGTGAAGATATAATTTTAGAGAGTGAGAGTTTAAAAATGAAATTGAATGATTACTTGTATTAAAATTTTATTGTAACTGTTTTTTAAGAATTTGGGAGGTCTTACAGGATTTTTATAGTAGTGTGAAAGGAAGTCAGTAGCCTGGTTCAAGTGCCACAGAGGTGATACCAGTGTGTGTGTGTGCTTTCTGTTTTCCTTCCTTTTGGTAAAATGTGCTCTTTAAATCTTCTTCTTTTTTGGGGGAGACAGGAGAGTTGTATCTTATAGCTATATTTGGAGGTGTATAATGTAATGCACATCCTGTCTGAGATAACATCTTTTTTTTTTCTTAATTGCATGTAAGTTATATCCTGTGTCTGCTCTCTTTTTAAATAGGTAAAGCTAAGTGGCTGGAGGAGCATATCTAGAGGCATCTGCCATGTCGCGGAGAAGGTTTGATTGCCGCAGTATTTCAGGCTTGCTGACGACAATGCCTCAAACCCCAATGAAAATGGAAAACTTTAATAATTTTTATACACTCACATCTAAAGAGCTAGGAAGGTAAGGCAACTTTGTGATGTGTGTGCTGTTTAAATTGGCATTTTGGATTTCTGTGTCTATAGTTCTATAAAACTCACTTGATTGTTAACAACAAAGATGAGACAGAGAAGTCATCATCTCTGCTGTTATTATACAGGGTCCCGTCCTAACGACTTGGAAGCGAAATGTGTGGAGGGTTAGTGATCCTGGATGATACATCCCACGCAGCTTCAGAGGCCCTGAGAGGAGGCCGGGCTTCTTGGTGGAGGCTGTGCATGGGAAGCGGCAGCTGAGCAGAGCAGCCGAGCCCAGACCTGGGCACCACTGCCGTCTCCAAGCTGCATGACCTCCATTAAAGTGCTAGGTGTCCCTCTTAGTGCTGTAGTTACCCCGTCAGAGAAGTGGGGGTGAAGATAATTGTGTCTGTCTTATATCGTTGTTGTCAGGATTAGTTACTTAGTATTTGCAAAATATTTAGTAGAGTGCTATATAAGTTTTTGTTAAATAAACAATTGTAAAAATTCCTGGGATATTGTGCTGGGCTAAAACAATATATAGGGAAATTCTCCTCTTCTTTCCTAAATGAAAAGAATCGACTCGTATTTGATAGTCTAATTCTATATGACGAAGAATGCATATTCTATGAGTAAAACCTGTGCTTGCACTAATACTAATCGGCTGTGGCTTCACCAAGGTGCAGATTTCCTTAAGGCCATGGAGTGACCTGATGGTACGAGATCATTTCATACTACTGTTTGAATATATCTGCAAGCAACCAAAGACATGCCAAGTGATTTAAGTTATATGTTTAGCATCTTTTGAGCTTTAAATGAAAGGTACCTAACAAAGGGTTGGAAGATGGCAGTCAGTTTCTATCTTCAGTTTGATTTTAGTTCTGGAAGCAAATGTTTTGGCTTATGTTAAAATGGTTTACCCAAGGCCGTGTTTGTATTGACAGATGTACAGTAATACAGTATGATTGATTTTTATCTTTGAAAATCTCGATATGAAAACAAAACTTGACTGAACCGTGACCAGTAATTCTGTTCTCAGTGGTCTTTTATGTTAGGGGTAAAGGCAGGTCCTGGCTTTTTCACTGGTCAGATGTTGGATGTGACATCAGATGACCTTTTGCAAAATAAGGTTGGTAATATCTACTTCATCAGACTAAGACCTAGATGTGAAAGCATATTTCATAATTCTGGAATGTTTATTTAATTTTATGTGCAAAATATTTGGGTGTTTTAATGGTATGTTAAAAGATATAATTTAAAAAACCTTTCAGAATGTTTTTATGACATTGTTTAGTTCTAAATCTATCATTTTATTTTTCTTTGCATTGTAACAGGGAAGAGTAAGTTTTCTTTTTGTTGCCTGTGTCTCACGTTGGTGGTCACAGACCCTTTGCCCTGGAAGGATTTTGTTGGTCAGTGGTCTTCTAATATAATTTTTAAGCAGTGCAGCAGTCTTTCCTCTAATTTTCCTGACGAGCTGGTTAAGCCTCAATTTGCATGATTCAGTGATGGGGAGCTCACTACCTCAGAATGTATCTGTTCCATTTTGTGGGCGCCTCTTTGGCACAGAAGGTTCTGTTTTCTACTCTGCTAATACTTACCCAAAAGACGTGGTTCTCCTTTTGTAGCTGCGTATAATGTACATCTGAAAACCCTTCAGAGCTTTTGCATGTAGCTAAATATTGCCAGTTTCCTTGAACACTCACCACATGACCTGATTTCCAGACAGCCTTCCTTGACCCAGTTATCCTCTTCCGGACCACTTTGTATTCTTCTTCGTCAGTCTTAAAATGAGGAGCTCTAGACTGGACGCAGTGTTGTCCCTGTCTTACATCTAGAATACCACAAAGCTGTATGGAGGTTGCCGAAGACTCCATTAGGAGTTTCCCTTTTCCCCAACAGCCATGTCAATATGTGTCATATGGCATCATATGGTATGTTAGTAAAAACAGGCTAAGCTCAAAAGCAGTTGACCTGTCTTTGCTCTAGATCTAAAGATGTGTAATCTACTCAGTTGTATGATTTCCTTCTCTTTAAGATGAGAGAGTGTGCACAACCAGAGGCACTCACGACTAGAATATACAACTATGTACTGGTGGGCTTTGGGGAGAAGAAGAAGGGGGAAGAAAAAAAGATAGGCAACAGTTGTTAGCTCAGGTGCGAATCTTTAAAAAACAAAAACAAAAGAAGAGAGGGTGGATTAAATATCTCCAAGTTTCCTTCTGTCACAAAAATGTTTGGAGACTGCTTTGAGCAGGATGTTGAATATGCAAAGCCTTGAACAGTACACACAGTAAAGAGTATTCTTTTCTATTTTTCTGAGTTAACTATTTTGATGAGTAAATGTACACACATTTATTAAATTAACTTTGCAAAATAAGGGATATTATGGGAGTTAGAAAGGCTATGAAATATTTTTTTTCTTTGAAGACTTTGGAGAACTTAAATTTTGAGGAGGACAATATTAATAATCCTAAATTGTTTTATAAATGAGGTGGCATCGTAAATAACAATCATAAGCTTGAATCAGCTGTACTTTTTAACATTTTAGAGCAAAAACTCATGATAGAATCTGATTAAAACAAATTCAGATCGCTGGTATCCCATTTTCTAATACCTTCATGAGGAGACCTAGCATTTTTCTTTTAATTGATAAAGGTTAATGAGCCACATGGTAAATATTGATATATCTGATTAGTAAATCTTGATAAGTTGGAAATCATGACCTTTCGTCTGCCAAGAACTTAAAGTTCTTTCAATATTGTTACCAATTTTAATATCCTATGCTTTTGCAAATGGAAATTAGCATCATAATCATGTTTCTCCTGGGGCTTGTACATTTTGAAGTATATAAACATATAATTCTAGCATGTAGTGAACTACAAAGCGATCTTTCTGAATCAATTGGTTTGCTAATTAATTTTAAGATGTTAATTAAGTTAGTTAAGATGTAGGAATTTATTTTCCTATCACAAACTAAGAGAAAACATGTAAAAGTTAACGGTTCATTTTTGACAATTCTCAAAAAACTTTGCATTGTTCCTGTTTTTTAGCATGTTGGGTAAGTTGTTTCCACCCCTCCCCCACTGAGGCAAGGTTTCATAGGACTTCTTGTGGTTAGAAGGGTGAGGCCGGTGCAGAAATAAACGTCAGCTTCCTTTGTGGCTTACCCTCCCCCTCCTTTCACATTTTATTGTGTGTTCTAGAATGCAAAACAGTAACTACTAGACCTTTTCACTGCTGGGAAATCTAGGCAGCTTTTGCCTTTTTAGGATATGAATTAAGTATTATTGTTAAGGGTTTTAAATTTTCTTAAATGCTTCTGTTAAATTTGATATAGGAACATTATGCATTAAAGATTATTTTTGGGCTTCTAAACCACAATTAGCACTTGAGAATAGAAAACAAATTTTTTTTCATAACTCATCTGATAATTATGGTAAAAATGTTTACCTTATTTAACAGTATGTAAGTGAATATATATGTAAAATTGTACTGGAATCTCAAATAAACTTTAAAAAATATAAATGCTTTAAGTACAGCATGCAAAATAGCACAATATATGATATCATAGTAGGTGCATATTCCTTGCATTCATTCAACAGACACTTCAGTTCCTATTGTGTATTAGTTAGCAAAGTGGAGATTTTATAATTACTGCAGTAATTAGGGCCCACAGGGTCCCTGCCCTCATGGGGCTTTTACTTAGTGGTGAACATTGACAAATAAATAATCACCAACGTCATGTGGTCGCCTTTGCTTCTGGTTGAGGAGTGCTATACTTGTTTAAGAAAGCCTCTGGAGAATGCCTGAAACATAAAAAGGGTTATTATTTAATTTTGTTCTTTGTTTCTGAGCAAATTCTGGTTTGTAGATACACTCATAAAATTATAGCAGAACTAAATTGTCACAACCAGTGCTATAAACTATATCTTTTTTCAGATGGACAGTTTTCTTGGCTAACTGGTTTGTGTTTCCTGAGTTTTACAAGGTGAATTTCTTCATAAAGCTCAAAATTTCTTTTCTGTTTTAGACAGATCTTAGCTTCTCAATCTAAGAGTGGGCAGAAGTGAGTGAGTTGCACTGCTTAAAAAAAACTTATCTTCAAAGGAGAAATTGTTTTGTAGTGGTGAGAAGAGAAAACTAGGAATGCACGTTCCACAGTTTAATTCTTGGCACTCCAGTTCCATATGTGACCTTTCATGAGTCATTCAATCTTAGTCTGACTCAGTTTATCCAGTTTAAAATCTGTAAGACAGGGTGGTTTCAATAGAAAGTTAAGGGAACGATTGACTTGTTTGTGTGCTCATTGAAATGCATCCGTTTGTGTTCCTTTTGCATACAGTGAGAAAAATCTTATAGTTAAAATTAAACATCCTCATATCATAAATGAAAAGTTTTTTTCAAAGAATCAGGTTTGTGCATGCAAATTTGTTGCATCGATATATTGTTGTGACAGTTTAGCTCTGCTGTAATTTTATGATTGTATCTACAAACCAGAATTTGCTCAGAAACAAAGAACAAAATTAAATAATAACCCTTTTTATGTTTCAGGCATTCTCCAGAGGCTTTCTTAAACAAGTATAGCACTCCTCAACCAGAAGCAAAGGCGACCACATGACGTTGGTGATTATTTATTTGTCAATGTTCACCACTAAGTAAAAGCCCCATGAGGGCAGGGACCCTGTGGGCCCTAATTACTGCAGTAATTATAAAATCTTTACTTTGCTAACTAATACACAATAGGAACTGAGTCAAATTATAGCTTGGTCACTTTGTTTTTGGCATTAGGAGCTATACTTTTTCAGCTTGATTTCCACTGCTTTTCCTTGGCCCCAGTTTGGAGGAAATTTGGGAAATAAAGAGTAGGAATCTTTGTCATCTTGGTCCTAGTGAATGGCAAGTGAAATACAATCCAGAAATTTATTTTGTCCCCCACCCGCACCCCTACCTCACCTTCGCTCCAAACACCAAGTGTATTAAAAATAGTTTGCCTTGCTAAGCCCCTGATATGCTGTGTTAGAAATACATTCTAAGGGGAATTGGGGCAAGAGGAGTTGTGAAACAAAACTAACTCTCTGAAGATCCTTTATTTATGCCTGATTTGTTAGTATCTAGAGAGTAATTAGAGACTAAGGATAAAGGTTCTTAATTTTGGATACCCTGGACTCAGGCTTAGGAGATTTATGGATGGGCTTTGAAATTTGAAAACCCTCTGGAATTGTATGTAATACTTTCTATTTAAGGGCATGTGTACATTTTTCTGGGTAGGAAGTCAATAGCTTTTATTTGTTGCTTAAAATAGTCTTACTCAAAATAACTTTAGTTCTTTGGGAAACTAGATTTTGGGTGACCATAGTCTTAGAATACACATATTTGCCAGTGTCTTTAAATTTTGGCTGAGATGCTGAGCACTTCTATTGTAGAGAGCTAAAAACATACTTACTCCTAAAATGATAAACATCACTGTAATGGGTGTGTTTGTACATACTGTTGGTAACTTTTCTTAGGTGATTGTAAAGTATCTTTGGATACTGTCCATAGGACACACATACCTTTGATAGCTGTCACAGGCTTCACAGACTACTGAATGATACTAAGATTTACTGGTAAAACAACTGACAAATTGTGGTAGAATGCTTCAAAGCTTGTTAAAAGTGGTGTTGGAAAGGCAAAGTGATTACACTAACAAAATTAAATGTCAAATACCCATTTTCGCATTCACTGTAATTTTTTGTATTTGAAGAAAAGGTATTTTGATTAGAGAGTTAATGTGATACCCTGTTAAGGGTATGGTCTTTGGAAATAGACCAAGATACATATCCTCTTTGGGGTCTGCAAAACAGAATAGTGTTTACTGTATAGGACTGTTGTGACACTTAAACACAGTAATTTATATCAAGAGTATGCCATGGAGACGGGATGCAAAAGAGATCTCCTACAATGATAACATGTTATATTAATAGTGAAGAACAAATAGAATTCTGTCTTATCCTGTTATTACATTTGTCGTTTTCATTTTTTTTTTTTTTAAGATTTTATTTTTTTCCTTTTTCTCCCCAAAGCCCCCCGGTACATAGTTGCATATTCTTTGTTGTGGGTCCTTGTAGTTGTGGCATGTGGGACTCTGCCTCAGCGTGGTTTGATGAGCAGTGCCATGTCCGCGCCCAGGATTCGAACCAACGAAACACTGGGCCGCCTGCAGCGGAGCGCGCGAACTTAACCACTCCGCCACGGGGCCAGCCCCTGTCGTTTTCATTTTTAAGTGATAGTACTATAAATTTTGAAAAGTACGGGCAGTATTTGATTCAGTTGAGAGAACAGATAAATTCCTAATGGAATGATTGTTTGAAAGGATTGACTTTAAGTTGGAGGGATAACAGTATCTGTGTTATAATGATGCTATTTTTTATGGAAAAGTTAAAACTGGTTGTTCTCATTTTTTCTTCCAGAGGAAAATTTGCTGTGGTTAGACAGTGTATATCAAAATCTACTGGCCAAGAGTATGCTGCAAAATTTCTGAAAAAGAGAAGAAGAGGACAGGATTGTCGAGCAGAGATTCTGCATGAGATTGCTGTGCTTGAGTTGGCCAAGTCCTGTCCCCACGTAATTAATCTTCATGAAGTCTATGAAAATGCAAGTGAAATCATTTTGATATTGGAATAGTGAGTATACTCTTCAATTTTAAGTAAATTTAAAGTATCTATTTTAATTGGTGGGATAAAATTACTTAAAATGTCAAGAACAAGAATACGATAAGAACTTGCAAGGATTCCTGCTGATAAAATGTTAGAGGGAAATAGTTTACATTCAAATATTTTCACAAGGCTAAATGTATAGCCTCACACACATACACATACACAAAAACTAATTAAACATCACAAACTAAATAAGTGACAACAGTGCTTGGCGAATGTGGTGAGATGAGTATACTTTCATTGCTAACGGCACAGAAAATTGATGAGTTTTTCTGCAAAACAATCCGGTGGGCAAATAGAATTGAAATCATTTATATATTTTGTCCATCTCTTTGAAAACACATCCAATGAAATGAGCCGAGGAGAATAGAAAGGTAAGCTGGCATGAAGGTGGGCCTAGCACATTGTTTGTTAAAAAAACCAGTTTTATTTAGTATGTGATGTGCAGAAGACTGTTAGGAATTGTAGCAATACGGAGTAAAATCTCTCTCTTTCCAAAGTCATATAAAGTTGAAAATTCCCAAATAATCAGCAGTTCGTCAGGTGGGGTAGAGCATGGTTAAGCTGACTGGTTTGTTAACCAATATATTGACATGCGATTCTAAAAAGTACCTTTATTGCATGACAGTCTGACACATTTATTATAAGTATATAACAAATGTGTTTGAACATCTGCAACTATTGGAAGAGATCAGCTAAATTTATGTTTAGTATGCTTTTGGTTTTTGATAAATCTCTTTTATAATAAACTAAAGAGATCATAAGTGATTTAGAAAAACAAATGTTTAGTATGCTTTAGGTTTTGATAGTATTTCATAAATCTATTTTATAATAAACTAAAGAGATAATAAATGCTTGTATTAGAAAAAGTGCGTTATAAATATGGTAATTCTTTTTGGTAGCTAACCTGCATCATTACCTTTTGAATTTAAAAGTATATTAACCTAATTTTAGTATTCAGTTGTCTTAAGGATGAAGAGGTTTGTCTATATATTTATAAAAAATCAATATGTTTTTGTACCAGGAGAGTTGATTGCCTGGAATCAGTTTGTAAATCAAAATGCTTATTTTGCAAAATGTTAGTGACAAGTAGTGCATTTAAGAGTGGATACTTTGTACAGTTCCCAGAACACCAACATACCAATTAAGGTATATTATAGTACCTTCAAAATAAATTAGAATTGCAGAAAAGCCCAGGATCCTACCAATATGATTTCATTTTTCATATATTTTGGATTGTTTTTGTCAGATTCTTCAGCTGACCTTTAAAAAGTTGTCTGCTTGCACGACATCTTCTTGTTGGAAGTATGTGAAAAGCAGCTAACATTTTTCCAAAACAGTAATGGAATTCTGGGTTTGGAAGGTGACTATACATAGAAGCATTGACCACTTTCATAAAATCCTGTTTTTGTGGTTCATCCAAATAGCGACAACAAAATGCATCACAAAGTATTGACACATTTGATGGAGGGACGCTGTTCATACTCAGAAAATTGATTCAGGTCCCCTGCCCAGTAACTGAGTGCCGTGAGGGCAGAAGTGTTAAGGGTCCCAGTCCCCTGTGGCTGAAGCAGAGCAAGCCCTCAGTAAATGTTGAGTGGATTAATATGTTTAATTTCTTACAGAGCAACTGAGGCCTACTGAAAGTTATTACTAGGACTTTGGTTTAGTTACTGTGCCTATCACTTAGGGGTGGCATTGTCACATCAGACAAAGTTTAGCTGTTTTAATAAGGTGGCATAATTTTTTATATAGCAAAAATAAAATGGTAGAGTCTTTAATAACAGTAACCAATTTGATCCCCTCCTCAAACTATCCTACATACTCATGTTTCTTCCCCAACTTTTTGATTTTACAATATTTCAAATCTACAGAGGAGTTGAAAGGATAGTACAGTTAACGCTCATCCTCTTCAGCTTGATTCACCAGTTGTTGACGTTTTGGCTTCTTTACTGAATCACTTGAAGGTTGTAGGTGTCATGACATTTCTCCTTTGCATGCCAAAGTATTTATTCCAAAGAGTACGAGCATTCTTCTGCTTAACCAACACCAGTATAAACCTGAGAAAGTTAACCTTAATTCAGTAGGATCACCTAATACACAGTCCATATTTAAATTTCTTTGATTACCTCAAACATGTCTTATAGGCCTATTTTTTCCTAAATTCCAATACAAGAGACAGTCAAGATTCACACATTGTATTTGTTTGTTAATCCTCTTTAGTCACTTTATTTTTCGTGACATTGACCTTTTGGGAGGAAGTCTGTATCAGTTGTCACATGAAATAAACTACATTCTGGATTCGTCTGATTGTTTTCTCATGATTAGATTCAGGTTCAGCACTTTTGGCAAGAAGGCTAGTGTAGGCGAAGAGGTGTCTTTCTTATGGAGTCACATCAGACGGCAGCTGCCATCAGGCGGTTCTCTTATTGGCTTTGTTAATTAGAACATGGCTGAGGTGGAGTCGGCCAGCCCGCCCCATTGTAAGGAACCTTTTCCCCTTTATAATTAATAAGTAATCTGGGTGGTGATATTTTGAGACCTTGTGGATATTCTCTTTTTTAATAGCTTATCTTCTAGTGATTTTGGTAACCGTTGACACTACTTGTTTGAATTGTTATAGTGAGTGTCAGAAAATGATGACTTCTAATTCTACTATTCCTTTTAAATTTCTTCAACTGGCATTCTTCTGTAAAGAAGAGCTGCCCTTCCTTTCCCCCTTTTTAATATCAGTATAGATTCGTGGTTTATTTTTTGTGATTAATGAATAATAGTTTCTGCCATTATTATTTTTTTTCCAAAGATTTTATGTTTCCTTTTTCTCCCAAAGCCCCCCAGTACATAGTTGTGTATTTTTAGTTGTGGGTCCCTCTAGTTGTGGCATGTGGGATGCCGCCTCAGCATGGCCTGATGAGCGGTGCCATGTCTGCGCTCAGGATCTGAACCGGTGAAACCCTGGGCCGCTGAAGCAGAACACGCGAACCTAACACTTAGCCATGGGGCCGGCCCCTCTGCCATTATCTTTTGTGCCCAAATTGTCCCCCATTTGTCTAGTGGTACCATTTTAAGCTTCTTACTGTGCCCTTTTGATGTGATCTCTGTAGTGGAGGACTTCCTTGCTTTATGGCACGCCAAGATTTCCAGGGGCACCTTTTGTTTTCCCTACCCCGGACCTGCCATCAGCCATCTGTCTGAGAAGTTCTGGTTCTTTTTAGTGGAGAATGTTATTTAGAAACCAAGGTCGAGGAGCTGGACATGCTCATTGTTAACAGAGTATCGTTTCCAGGCATTTTCTAAGGATAGTGTTAGGAAATAACGTTTTTAAGAACTCATGAGTTCATTCTGATAGCTCCCATTCAAGTCCTATCCCACAGGGCTCCGTGTCACCTCTCACTTCCCATATTCGTTTCTCCCGTCACCCGCCGTGAGAATCCTGGTTCTCAATGACATTTACCCACTTGTTTGCCTTATCAAACCACAATACATGCAAAATAGCTCCGGCATAACAATACTAATACCACTTAGTAAAAGTTCCTCAGTGAAGGTCAGCCTTTTTTTGCCATTCTTTTTGTCTGTAGAATATAGCCCACTAAGGATGTACGGTCAGAGTTATATAGTTAGGTACACGTGTTTCTGTTCATATTCAATCTTAGGATTTGATTTTTAAATCCTTTATTTTTTTTGGAATTGTAAAAAAGATTTACATGATTCAAAACTCAAAGATGTTGAGGCCAGCCCAGTGGTGCAGCGGTTAGGTTCACGCACCCTGCTTCGGCAGCCTGGGTTTCGTGGGTTTGGATCCCAGGCATGAACCAACACACTGCTCATCAAGCCATGCTGTGGTGGCATCCCACATACAAAAAAATGGAGGAAGATTAGCACAGATGTTAGCTCAGGGACACTATTCCTCAGGCAAAAGAGGAGGATTGGCAACAGATGTTAGCTCAGGGGCTCAGGGCCAGTCTTCCCCAGCACCCCCCCCCCCCCAAAAAAAACCCTCAAAGATGTCTATAAAGGCATATTACGAAGTGTTACTTCCATTCCTATCCTTTCTACTCTCTTCCCACCCAGCCTTTATAGGTAACCATATTTTCTAGTTTCTGGCTCATTTATGTGTTCCTTCTTGTATATATAAGCAAATTTGGATGCATTTACATTCCCCTTTCTTTCCTACAGAAAAGGTAGCATATTATATATGCTCTTTTGTACCTTACTTTATGTTAGACTTAACATTATATCCTAGAAATCATTCTGTATTAGTTCTTGGGCATCTTTCTTACTACTGTTATTATTGCCCTTTTTTAAGTGGCTGCCTGGTACTCATTGTGTGGTTGTATCGTGCTTTATTCAGTCCGTCTTCTACAAATGGGCACTATTTGTGGAGGTGTGGTTTTATGGTACATTTCTAGAAGCGTGATTGCTGGGTCAAAGAGTAAATGCATGTGTAGTTGCATTAGATATTGTCACATTTCTCCTTATATGGATAGTGCATAATCACTTTAAAAAGGCACTTTTTTGAATTGTTGTATTTGCTGAATATATGAATCTAACTAAAATTTTGTTTTGAAACTGTTATAGCTGTGTGTTCCGATAGCTCTATTTTATTTTTGGTTTTGTGTTTTGTTTTGCCTCTATATTTCACCTAAACCTATTTGTTAACCAAATTAAGTTGTTTACTTTTGTGAATTAAACTTAAATTCTTGCAATCAGCTTGTCACTTTTTAATAATTGCTGAGTCTTTTATTTTTGTCTTAATACTTAGTCCACAGGAAAGTATTTCATTACCAATTATAAAGTCTGAATGATTTTTTAGCCTTTTCTTTGATTATTTGAAAAGTAACATAAATACTCTCTTTCTGGAAGGTAGTATTAGATCTCTTTATAAATTGGGGGGAAATGTTATGATAGTTGAGTCATTCCAGCCCCACTCTCCATGAGGCAATGACTTTTCTATAACAAGTGTTTTAAAAGCATATTTGGAGCATTAGATAAAAGAGATACAAAGCTTTTTTTTTAACTTCTGGAAAGAAGGTATTCCAAATTGGACACATTAATTTTTTAGTGCTGAATTTTGAGCCAGCTAAAATTGATTATGAGGAGTAGTTATTATCATTTGGAGAACATGGGACAAGAACTTTGTCCTAGAAATAGTGGGGTTCAGTAGGGGAATGTGCTTGGATTAATGAGCTCTGTGAGATCGTATGGGAGAGAAAGAATATTTTTTTTTTGTCTAGAAATTACCAGCTTATGTTGTCTACTAAATATCTTTAAATAGTATGAACCCAGTAGGAAATGACAAGACCATATAACACAATAGCAAAGCATGCGAAGTAGAAAGCCTCACCTTCTGGAGGGAGCTCAATCTGAGCACCAGACAGCACATTTTCATGTAATCATAACAATTGCAACAGTAATACATGCTGGGCATTTACTGTATAGCAGACACTGTGCTAAACACTTCATCTGTCTTCTCATTTGATTCTTGAAACAATCCTCCCAAAAGGGAGACTGGTATTCACTTCACATGTTCTGATTTAGAGGCAGGAAATACCCTGACTAGTTGTCTTTCCATTCTAAAATTCCGCCAGCTGTGTTTCCATCATTAGCGTAGGAATATAACTCTAAAAGAGACCCTTAATATAAAAAATTTAAAACGACTTCATGTTGATTGCTAGAAATAAATACTTAATTTAAAAATCTTTACTATGGCCCTCCAAAGCTATATAGATAAAATGAATGGAATCTGTATTTTGTGGATAAGGGAAATAGTACTTTGTTTTACTGAAAATCTTGGCCCTCTAGTACCCAAGGAAATCCATCAGTTTGGATAGGAAAATATTCTGATATTCATCTTTTATATGTTGACTTTATTGTGTTATGGGAGTCTTTCTCAAAGATGTTTTCTACTTCCCTACTAATTTTTAGAGTGTGCTTCAGAAAGCTGGAAAAGGCAGCTGGAGATGTAGATAGTGTGTAGCACCTAGGTTTGCCTGACAGCGTAACTGTAAAGTGCTCTCGTCACACACACAGCATGTCTCCAGATACACAGGCCGGTGAACACAGGCACTGTGGGGTTCCGAATGTGCGCTCGATGTCCCTCAGGGGCACACTCTTCTAACAGAGAAAGAGGAGGAGTACCTGAATGTACTTTCTAGGATGATGACAGTGAGCTACGTGGCTTTTCTGACTGTAGAGACATTTGTTCTGCTGTGTAGTCACTGCTCTGAGTGGCTTGTCTTAACAAAGTGTCTGCTTGTCTGCACCTGCACACTGCTCCCATTATGCTTCCAGCTTCCAGTGTCTGCTCACCTCTGCAATCTGCTTCTCGCGTTGTCTGTTCTTTCCCTCCTCTTAAGTCTTCCTCATTTTCCACTTCCCGTGGCTCCACCTGTGTCCCTCTTTTGTGGGGAAAATGGCACCAATAAATGCTACAAAAAAGCCATTGGTCAGCTCGCCAAACTAAAAGGAAGAGACAGTCCAACTGGCTGACAAACATAGTATTTGTTTGATTTTGTTACTGAATAAACAAAGACCCTTAGGATACTTCTGTTTATAAAAATAATACCTATTCATTGTGTTAAAATTAGAGGGTATAGGGGCTGGCCCCGTGGCCAAGCCGTTAAGTTCGCGCGCTCCGCTGCAGGTGGCCCAGTGTTTCGTTGGTTCGAATCCTGGGCGCGGACATGACACTGCTCATCAAGCCATGCTGAAGCAGCATCCCACATGCCACAACTAGAAGGACCCACAACGAAGAATATACAACTATGTACCGGGGGGATTTGGGGAGAAAAAGGAAAAAAATAAAATCTTTAAAAAAAAAAAAACAAGAAAAAAACGAAATTAGAGGATATAGAAAATAGAAATCATATGTAAACTGTGGTGATTTTTATGACATATTTCTGTATTTTAAAATTATTCTTACGTTTCAGTCTATGCATGTATACCTTTAGAAACAAAATTGTGATCTCCTGGGCATACTCTCTTACAACAGTCTTTCCACTTAAGAATATATTGTGTTTTTATGTGTATGATGCAGTGTTTCTAAAAATGAGTTTTAATTTAGCAAGACTCTTTAAATTGCCTTCCTAATCAGAATTCAACAAGAAACCCCAGAATTCAGAAAGGCTGGATGTCGCTAGATTTGGAATTAACATTTGTCAACTCCCTGTAAGAGCAGCTAATATTTACTGAACATTTACCAGGCGTCAGACACTGCTTAACACAGGTCATCTGCTTTGATCCTTTGAACATGTGCTGTTCTTAGTACTTCACCTGGCTTATCTAACTTAGTTCTTAGAGCAGCCCTCTGCAGTAGGAGCTGTCGTTTTCCTTATGTGTCGTTACGGTACACTGGAAGAAACAGAGGCACAGTTGTCCCAGTTAAGGTAGCGAGTTGGTGGCAGAGCCAGGACGGACCCCAGGCGCTCTTGATTTCAGCAGCAGCCCTGCGAGCAACCTGCTGTCCTGTCTCTTATGTCCCAGGCACTGCAGAGTGCTTTACACACTTTGTCGCAGTTTGTTTTCTTATGTTTTGTTTTGAATATTAGAATTAGTGGAAGGTTCTGGCTATTGAATTAACTTTAGTGAATGTAATGTAAAATGTTGGTACATAAATGATTATAAAGTGTTCAAGAGTGGATGTCTTACCTAAGCAATTTATGTTGCCATATATATGAAGCATTCGGATCTTTCTGGCATTTTCCACATCTTACTAGTGGATGTAAATCCATATCTTATGCAGTTTTCTTATAATTTCAAATGATTTGGTCCGATTTCTTATCAACTTTATCTTATAAAGTCCCTAGCAAGGAACTCATTCTAGGAGAATGTAAAGTGTCATCTCTTCATTTTCTTATTTGCTTATGATTGCATTAGTAATGTTGTCTACAGTGTCTTTTCAGGAATATATTTAGACCACGTTCTGTTTTGAGAGGATTTGTTTCGTTAAAACTAAATAATGTAACCCAAAAGGGAAAGGGTGAGCGTGTCACTGGCAGTCTGGCCTGTGGAGTCCCTCTTCCCTCGGGAGACCCTGAGCAGGGCTGTGACTGTGTACATCTGACAGGGAGACCTAGGAGCCGCTGGGGATGGTCTGTATGTGAATTGTTCAGAAGGATTAATTTATTTGTTTCAGAAGAATGTGAATTTCTTTTTTCTTTCTTTCTCTTTTTTTTTTTTTGAGGAAGATTAGCCCTGAGCTAACTGCTGCCAATCCTCCTCTTTTTGCTGAGGAAGACTGGCCCTGAGCTAACATCCAGGCCCATCTTCCTCTACTTTATATGTGGGACGCACACCCAGGATCTGAACCGGCGAACCCTGGGCCGCCGAAGTGGAGTGTACGCACTTAACCAACCGCTGTGCCACCAGGCCAGCCCCAGAATGTGTATTTCTAATACTGTCTTTCTATACCTTACTTTGGAGTTCACTACTATAAATTTTATAGCAAACTAAATTTTTCACACTCAGATTGTCTCTACCATGATACCTTGAGACAAATATTACCGTTAATTTCTCATGAATTTTTCTGGGAGTTTCGGGAGTTTGGGGCAGTTGAAATGTGAAGAATACATGATCAGGGCTTTCCTGTGTATTCCTTACCGGCTGTCCCTCAGTTTTTTCTGGAATGTCATAGATAGAGTATAAAGCAGCAAATCCCTGTGGCCTGTCATTGGCACACTGGGTACACGTGCTTGATGGGAGGTTCATCTGCAGTGGGAAGGTCCATCCTGTGACTTTCAGTGTGGGACTCAAATTTTCAACCATATTGATGTTTTTCTTCTCATGGCCCCTAATACATATGGCATGCTTCTTCCTCTTGGCACTCACCAAGACTTCTGAATTTCAGTTTCAGCCACTCTGAAGAATGGCTGCCTGTTACATCATTCATTCATTCAACAAACACTTACTGACTACCTTCTTCTATATGCCACACATTGTTCTTGTGGCTGTGGATACAGCAGTGAAACAAAGAAAGAAAAATAATAGTGTTTTCGAGAGTGAGTTCCTATTTTATCACGTATAATATGCTTTACTTGAGATATTTGCAAACACACCTTATAAATTTGATGAATAACCATCTAGATGTTTTTGCGTGATCTTCTGACAAATTTTATCTTATTTAGATTTTTGTCCTCAAAAAAAAGAAATCAAAATTTGCTGAGTTCACTGATAACGTCTGTTTCACAGTTGGGGAAACTCAGTGAGTGAGTGACCGTGAGTTATATTGCTGGTGAACGTTGGATTTAGGATTTAAGTTTAGATTATTAGATTCTAAACCTAGGGCTTTTTCACAATGCCTTTATCAATATTCTTTAGATCTTCAGTTCTTTAAAAAAAAGGGGGAGTTGGATTCTGGCTGCCAGTGTCCTGTGTGGTGTGGCAGTGCAGCCTACTGGTTAAGAATCAGATGTTCACGCGTGTAACAGACTCGTCGTGGCCCCTGTCACTGTGGGACCTTGTGCAAGTTGGTGAACCTCTTGCTACTTGATTCTTCATCTGTCAAATGGGGATAATAACCACCCACCTCACATGGTTGTCATGAGGATCAAACTGATGACACTCATGTGTGTGTGTACATAAATGAAATGAAGGCAGGGGGCAGAGCCGAGCTCAGGAGGTTAGCTAGCTGTTATTTTTGCTGCAGCATTAAGGCAGACTACAATATTACTGAGTTATAAAGCTATTCAATTTTGTTGGTTAATTATTCAAGTAGTCACACCTAGAATTTGAAATATTCTTGTCATTTACTTGCTTCTTTAAAGATCCTTCCTCTGCCCCTCCCGCCAGCCCTGAAATGTGTGTAGAGAGAGACTGAAGTTCAGGTGGCTGTGTGTCTTACTTCATAGATATACAGTATTTAAAAGCTGTTATTTTCAGGTCAGTGATTTTTCAGCTGTCTGTTATTTGAATTTTATTTCAGTGCTGCCGGTGGAGAAATTTTCAACTTGTGTTTACCTGAAGTGGCTGAAATGGTCTCTGAAAATGACATTATCAGACTCATTAAACAAATACTTGAAGGGGTTTATTATCTACATCAGAACAACATTGTACACCTTGATTTAAAGGTACGTAGTGTGATTTTAAGTGACACAAGGTGTGCCGTCTCTGCTCTCCACGTGCACAGTTGCGAGCTGGCGTGGACAGGCCAGGTCGCGGGCGTCCAGACTGCGCCGCTGCGCTCCTCGTTCACTTGGCGCTGCGTGGACTGGAGTTTGTATTGATGGAGAGAAGACTGTGTGTGTGGGCAGCTGAGCTCAATCACCGGGCTCTTAACCCATCACTGCTGTGTGTTCTGCTCCTGCGCTCGTGCCTCTCCATGTCGCTGTCACCCCCGCTTCCGGGGCCTGCCCGCCTCGTGACGCTGTCTTCCTCTCCGCGCTCATCTCGCTCCAGCTCTCAGCCCCTCCGCCGGCCCTGCTTCCTCGCAGCCCCGCGCTCAGTCTTCTCTCTCCGGAGGCTCCCCGTCTTCTGGCTCCTCCTTTCCCCCAGACTGTTCACCCCCTTCCCAGGCCCTGAAATGCCGCTTCAGTCTCTCCTCTTAATCATCCTTTCTCCTTCGCCTTCCTCCACAGCCTTCCGCGGACGGAACATCTGAGTCTTGTCCTTTTTGGAATGTTGGGCTCCTCTCTCTGACCAGTCTCCCTGTGTGACCCTTTGGCCTCCACGCCCACTCTGATAATAGTGATGGCTCTCAAAGCTCTCCCTGGAGCCCAGGCCTCTCTTAAATTCCAGATCATTTTTTCCAAGTGTAGATTAGATACTATTTGGACGTCCTGTAGACACTTTAAAGTTTGTGTCTCAAACTAGTCTTAGCATCTTTCCCTCTTTATCTCACCCCTTTTTCAAAAATGAAATCTCTTCTGTGTGGTCCCCCTATGGAGGAAGGGCGGTATTTACTCTCCAGCTGCCCCGTGGTGTCCTGTACAGTAAGATAAGGGAAGAGTAGCAACATGGTAAATATAAGGTAGTCATACCGCCCCCCAGCTTCCTGTTAGGTCTTTTTCCTGCTAAAGACAAGTGTGTTACACAGCGTTGCACAGAACTTGAAGTGAGGGAGGGTGTGGGAACCTGGCTTTGTGTCTGTAAAGCCTGCAGTGACGACAGTGGAGCTGACGCCTGGCCCTCCTCTCCTGTAATGGTCGCTGTGATTTAATGACACACAAGCACGGGACCTCCCCAAGGGAAGGCTTGTGATTCTTGGCACAGACTTTGGGAGCAGTGCTGGGCAGTGGTGACAGTGGCAGGGAGCTTTGTAATAGGCCTCAGGCCTGCAGTCAGAAAGCTGTCACAGGGTCCTAGGAGGCAGTGGGCGAAACCTCCCATGCTCCCTACCGTCTGAGCAAAAGCCTGGGAACAGTCAGACCCAGAACATCACACCGTACTGAACCATTTTCTCTTTCTGGAAGTGTGTGCCTTTTATTCCTTCATGCCTTCTGTTGTGCTGTTGCCCAGACCACCTTTCTAACTGGCTAGCTCCTGTTTATCCTTTATGATTCAGCTTAAGTATCATCCAGTAAAGCCTTCTTGGACTTTATAGTGGGCAGATTTAAGTAGTCTTGTCTTTAATACTGAGATATTCTGTATCTCATAATCAGTCTATCAGTGTATCCATCTAATTTCTTTTTCCTCCAGTTTTGGAAGTGGGTGGCCAGGTCCTTCTTCCTAGTCTGTCAGGTCTGGAAGCTCTGCTGAAACCTGTCCACAATGGGTGACCCTGCTGGTATCTGAAATACCAGTGGCATAGCTTTCAGCGTCACAGCAACACGCAGCCCCCACGGTGTGACAACCGACCGGTGGGTGGTGTGGTTTCCTGACCGGGAAACAAACGAGGCCATGGCAGTGAGAGTGCTGAGTCTTAACTGCTAGACCACCAAGGCTGGCTAGCTTAACGATAAATTCTACTTAATTTACCTCTGATCCCAAACTGGTATTCTTTTATTGTTGTATATTACTTATCATTTTTTTGCTGTGCTTTATTTAGCCACAGAATATCTTATTGAGCAGCATCTACCCTCTTGGGGACATAAAAATTGTGGATTTTGGAATGTCTCGAAAAATAGGGAATGCTTGTGAACTTCGGGAAATCATGGGAACACCAGAATACTTAGGTAAGCATTTCCCTTTATTTTCTACACCATTTTGAAATTTATTAACTAAATGATGCCTCTATAAAACTATATTGTAGAGCGTGTAATTCCAGGATATATTTGGATCAAGTATTTTAATGCACTGAAGTTGGTTATGACACATTTAAATGAATTGTAGTGAATGTGGGATTATTGAGACATTCACAATGACTCACAGGACATTGGCCCTATAAGTTCAGAAGTTTAACATTTGTACATAAAGAAAAATGAGTAAAGGGAAGTTAGGGAATGGGAGAAAATAGAAAAAGAGGAAAACACAGAATCAAGTGGCCCATTCTCGCCTTTGAAGCCTGGCTGCTGGGTGGACGTCGGTCTGCTCTGTCCCGTCCTGACCCCCGAGCTGTTTAGAGGGGGGGCAGCTCCAGCCTTGTGGGATCGGTAGCCCGACTCCTTGCTGTTTGTTGCTGCTGCTTTGAAGTGGGAGGTTTTGCCTAGGGTGGGAAAAGCGAGATTTTGAAGAATGGTGCCAAAAGAACCTATGACTAGGTAATCTAAGAATGTTGTACTAATCAACAAATTAGATCATACGGATGAAAGATAATTTAAATTGTAAGAAGCAGCATATAAATTTAAAGTATTGTAATTTATAGTAAGAATATTTTTGTACTTTTTTGTTGTTGCTGATGTTGATCTCCCCATGCATGCATTGGAAAGATACAACCAAACAGAGCAGATGCTGCTCAGCTAGGCCACTGGCCTTCCAAAATGAAAAGCAAAGCACATTCTAACCTTTGAATGCTAATAGGGGCTGTAGTGTCCTAGAATAAATGGCTGTGATTAGAGATAGCACAGCTCACAGAAGGACAGGAAAGGTTTAGGGGCCAGCAAGCTGCTGATATTTATGGCTCGAGGGCTTTGTTAACAAAATGTTAGGGTTTAGGAGACAGTTGCTCTTTGGAAAAATTATGAAACCATACTTTGAAATAAGTTATTATTCAAGGGTAAATCCTAGTTTGGACTCTACCAATTTGAAATTTATAGTAATGTTTAGAAAGTATAGAGAATTTATTTTGCACTTTTTAAAAAATTTTGACAGAGGGCCAGCCCCGTGGCCTAGTGGTTAAGTTTGGTGCACTCCTCTCAGCGGCCCAGGTTTGCGGGTTTGGATTCCGGGTGTGGACCTACACCATTCCTCAGCCATGCTGTGGCAGTGACCCACTACAAAATAGAGGAAGATTGGTACAGATGTTAGCTGTGGGCTAATCTTCCTCAGGAAAAAAAAAAATTTTGATGGGCAGAGACAGTGGGAAATTAATTGCTTAGAAAGTTAGGTTTTTGATAGTTTAAGAGGGATATTTAATTTACTTGAAAATCTAAGCAATTCCAGCAAGCATAATTTGCTCTTAATGTCATTGTAAATGCATGTGTTTTTATTTACCCTGAAGGGAAAATCTTAAATCAGTCTGGTAAAATAATGCAAACTAATTCATAGCAGTAATAAAATTAAAATTTTGAAAAGATTCAGCTTGTAACATTTTACTTCATAATTGTTCTTCTTGAGATTCATCTTAATGATTTAAAAAAAAAAAAACTCTAAGGCTACCTGTTACTCCAGGAAGATTATTGGTGCTTTTGAATCATCTGGTTATATAATTTGCTCAGTGTTAGATATGTGTAAATGTCTAGTCACAGGATAATTAATATAATACTAAATTTCTATTGATCTTATATTAGTTTTCTTTAAAATTAAATCCAGTTTTAATTTAATGTAAAATAATGTTCATGTTTTTAAATTTGTCAGTATTGAATTTGAGTTTTATTTTCTCTTTCAGCTCCAGAAATCCTAAACTATGATCCTATTACCACAGCAACAGATATGTGGTAAGATGTTGTTAGTTACCTAAATGCTTTTGTTAAAAGTTGGGTAGTATATGTTCTAGAGTTCTTTGATTCCAAAAGTAAATAATAAGGCTTTCTTTAAAAGATTTTGTTCAAGTATTATTATTTTGTCGCAGGAAAACATTTACATGCTCATTCTTTTTAAGTAACACTTTGGCTTTGAGCCAAAGATACAGGACTAACAAGGGAAAACCTTTTCTTGGAGGGAGGCTCAGCCTGTGCCCTGCTACCTGTCCCATAAGAAAGATGAAATGCCGTTTAATAAGCATAGAGCAAGCGCAGACGGGCACCAGATGGGAGACACCTGATCTGGGTCTGAAGCGCGAGGAAGGCTTTTGCTCAGCAGAAGAATGAGGTCAGGTGCAGGCAAAAGTTGAGTTTCCTAAGAGTCTCTCTCTAGGGTACTGTGAGACTTTGTGGCTAGCACAGAGACTATCGGAGGGAGGAGAACTGGAATTGACGCTGGAACTTGAGTAGGGACCACCGTGTGGCACTGACTCCACAGGCCAATGGAAGAGTTTAGACATATTCCCTGTGTTCCACGGAACTGTCGTGGATTTGCCGAGGGAAAAGGGTCCTGTGGCTAACTAAGAAGGTGACACGTGTCCTGTATGTAGTGTCTTCTTCCGGCCCTTGAGCACCAGGCTTGTCATTAACATATTTAAGCCTCTGAAAAGTTTTGCAATGAAAAAAATCTGCCCACACAACTTTGTGCTTTGTCGAACCTGCAGACTGTGTTTGCACAGAGCCGCTGTTTATGTCTCACGGATCGTTACTGCGTCATTGGACACCTTTGAGAAATGCTGCTCTTTGAGCAACTTCGTGTCCTCGATAGCAGGGGTCTGTGTGAAGGGCAGACCGCAGATGTAAAGATATATATTTAGTATGTTTATAATTATATAACGTACGTGCATTTCCCTCATACTCTTTTTCTGTGAGGCAAACTTTGATGTAATGCAGTTATTTTAGTTTTAATAATATAGGAACTTTGAAAAGTGATTTAAGTTTGTAGTCAAACCATACAAGTTTCGAGGACAGGAATGTGTTGAGTATTGATTTTACTTTATATAAATGTTTTAAGATTAACACACTTTTTAAGTTCCCCTCTTGTCCCTTATTTGTTTTTAGGAATATTGGTATAATAGCATATATGCTACTAACTCATACGTCCCCATTTGTGGGCGAAGATAATCAAGAAACATACCTCAATATTTCTCAAGTTAATGTAGATTATTCAGAAGAAACTTTTTCGTCAGTTTCACAGCTGGCCACAGACTTTGTCCAAAGCCTTTTGGTAAAAAATCCAGAGTGAGTAATAACATTAATTTGTTTAAATAGTATTACAAAATAAATAATATGTGTCTATGACGAAAGATACATTCTAAGACGATATAAAATTATTAGAAGTATCCTCTCAAGTTTCAGGTAAAATGGGAAGAGAAGTGGTATAAGAAATCATTAACAAATCCGTGACTTCAAACATGGGAAATGTAAAATGTACCACGGGGAATTTTGGATTGAAGAGAAGATTTGGGTTATTTCTCTCTCACCCTTCCACTAATCCCTGAAATTCCCTGAAGGAATTCAGAGCAGGTTTGCAGTGCGCGTGGCAGGTCATGATGAGACTTTGCTGTGAACAATCTGTAGTTAAATAATCATAGTTAGGTAACACGTACAGATTACTGATTGTCAAATCTTTAAGGATCAGATGCTCTTTGCCTGCTTACTAAAGAAGGGACTTGGAGCTATAGCTTAGGACTCTTACCTCACTCATTGGCAGCTTCAAAGCAGGAAAAGAAAAAGCTGAACTCCCCTTTCTTCACCCGGATCAGCCGTGTTTACTTACTTGTCAGGCCTTTTATCTCTGGCCGTTATGTCATCTCCTTGAGGACTCAGTTTCCTTATCTGTTTAAGAAAAAAAACCTCATAGGTTTGTGAATTATTTTTTTGGCTTACTACAAGACTAAACAAATTCTCACTGACTATATTTTAGACACGAATGGTTATTTAGTAGAAAGAGTAATAATACTATTTGTTTCTGCTTATAAGCAGTTTTCATTTTCTTAAATATTTTTTCAATTACATTCTAAAATTTCTATAATTAGCACATTAATTTTTTTATATGCAAGAAAAAATGAACATAAAAACAAAGACTAAGGAAACATGTTCTCACGGTTATCGTGGTTGTATTAAGGTTGGAGTTCTGAAGACAAAGAGGTGTTTTCCTTCCTTTGAAATGTTGTGATATTTGACCATATTATTTTTATAATAGAAAACAAAATTTAAAAACTCAAAATGTTGGATAAACATCATTGAAGAGTAGCCTTTGTTTTCAAGATTTAACAGTTATTGCTTTTAAGAATACAAGATAATAGAGATTATAAATTACATATATTTTCCTTTCAAGGGTTTGTAAACCCAAGAGACTTTATAATTTTACTAATTTTTATTTGGGAGGCTAACATGTTCACAAACCTTTTGACCAGATAGTCTCATCTGGAAGCCCCATGATAAGCTGAATTTTGAGCACGTGTCAGAATTAAGGAAGCCCTAGGACCCCCGTTTTCCTATTATTCCCTTCTGTACCATGGATTTGTGTTATTTTCATGATAAATAAAAAATAAGTCTATAATCTATCAAACTGCAGACCTCTCTGACTTGACTTTGGTTCTCAGTTTCCCTTGTTCTTTCTCTCAAAGGAAGAGGCCCACGGCGGAGTCCTGCCTCTCTCACTCGTGGCTGCAGCAGTGGGACTTTGGAAACTTGTTTCACCCTGAAGAAACTTCTGGTTCCTCTCAGAGTCAGGATCATGTGCTGTGGTCCTCTGAAGACAGGACCTCCAAGTCCTCCTGTAATGGAACCTGTAGTGACCGAGAGGACAAAGAGAACATCCCGGAGGATAGCAGCATGGTGTCCAAAAGGTTTCGCTTTGATGACTCGTTGCCCACTCCCCATGAACTTGTCTCAGATCTGCTCTGTTAGCACGGGTCTCTTTGACTCGCTTGGACTGCATTTGGAATTTGAAATCCACTCCCATGTGAGATGGTGGTTTGCAGCTTCACATATGGCATGTTTATATTGTAAATGCACTTTTGCATAGCAGAATTTAGGGAAGAGTTTTAATGCTAAATTACTAGCTGCTAGTAGAATTTTATTTCCTATCCTGAGATATCAAGTCTGCAGAGAAGAAGATATTTAAATATATGACAAAAAATAAAATTGTGCATTTGAGTTTATATATTAATGAAAGAATTCAAATTCAAATGGATTTTTCTAAGTATTTTACATATCAGGAAAAAAGTGGTTTGAATTATATTGTGGTTGATGCAGACTGAACAAAATGAAGACGTTTGAATTTGATATGTTCTCTGAGGTGAATCCTGTACTGTGCTTCTGTTGACAGAATTTTGTGTAGGATAGCAGTGTCAAGTTTAAGCAAGAATATATACTGTTTTATAGATGCTCAAGAGATATTTTACACTTGAAAATGGTTTTCAATGACGAATGTTTTGAAACTGTGTAAGATTGCCATATATATGTTCTGCTATATGAGATAGATCCTTCAACCAGAGCAAAGAGGGAGTTAGAAGCCTGATTTAGGGGTATTCTATACAAGTTGGAGCAGAGAAAAGAGTAGCATGGCATGATTTTTTAACTCAGATGTCTTTTGCCCACTCTCAGCACACTTCAGATTTAACAAGGTCTGAGAAATGGAGAATAGATGGTATACAAGCATAGGGGACTTTCATCCTCCAGAATTTCTGGAGTCGAAGATACTTAGGTAAAACTGAATGTGCACTCTGTTTAGTCTGCAAAATATATTTATTAATTGAGTGAAGAAGAAAATGCTGACAGACAACTTAACAGAATTTAGATGTCTTTTAAGTCTTAGAATACAAGCCAGTCATTCAGAGTTCTAAAAGTCTGCATAAAAAATATCGTAACACCAGCAGGACTGTGAACACAATACGAGAGTCAGCAGTAGTGACCGTGATCATAAAGCATGGTGGCGTCAACTCCTCGAAAGTGCTTGTGTAAAATTCCTGGCAAGTGGTGGGCGCAGCAGAAGGTGGTGTGCACAGTGGCCTCTAATGACCTTTGCTGGGACCAATGCAAGTCAGAGTCTAGGGACAGCAGAATGTTTGACCTGTGGCTGCTGACTTGTGTTCAGTCCTACTGGGGGCAGATTCACTCCTTTTTGGGTAATCTTTGGTGACTTTGCACCTGGTGACTATCAAAAAGCCTGTTATTATGTTAAGATAACTTTAACCTCATGACCATGTTACTATATCAAAAAGATATTTTGATTTAAAAAAATCTTGCATTTCCCCCCTTTGAATTATATATTACTGTAAAACCTTTAGTTTCTTGAAATTTGGTTAGACTCCAAATAACTTAAAACTGTTCTTAATAACCATCAGGTCACTTTATTTGGCTAAATGGTGAATAACTTTTACATCTTCAGCATTTCTTAAAGGAAAAGTTAATTCTACTTGTGTGTGTGTGCATATGTGTATATGTATATGTATTGTTGTATGTATATATGTATAGATGGATAAAATATAGTCTTTAGACAACTTTCTTTTAGAGATCTTTACTGCAGTATATTGTTCTCAACTCAGGTGCCAAAGGAGCTCTCTTCTTACGACATGTAAATATACGTTTAAATTCTTTAAGAAGTAGCTTGTTGGTTCAATAAACTAGCCATTGCAGAAGCTAAATTGGGCTCTTGTATATCTAAAACTGATGAGTTTTTCCTAAAATGTTGATTGTCCATGTATTTGCCTTCAGTATTAAGCTAATGCAGGTACAGCTTAGTAAGACGTTGCAGAAAGAGGAAATGATTACTTTTACAAAAGACCATACTATATTTTTAAATTTCTAGAGGAATTATGCCATACTAAAAAATTTTTAAAAATCAAGGAATGTTTGAATTATAAGCTGGTTCTTAAAAATATTTTATACTATCTTTTACTCTGAGAAATCTTAAAATAGTTCGTATGCCTCCCCTTAGTTAATAGGATTCAGAGCTGTAAATTTCCATACCTTTTTTCCTAACAATTTTTATTGTAAAAAAGCAACTAGTGGTTGCACAAATAGTATAAAAATTCAATTTTTTCATAAAGGTGAATTTAAATGTTTTCACTGATTGCAATGTGAAAATAAATTAAGCCAATTTTTAGAGAGATCTTATTAACAAATGATTCAATTCATACTGTTTTTCTCCCAAGTTTAAAAACAAATGTCTATCAACAGCAGATGATGTTTCTCACTAACGTGGGAATCTAGAGAGCGCCTCTGGGGTGAGTAATGTCAGTAACACTTCAACACATCTGAAGGTTAACGTTAAATTCTGTGGAGTTTATAAAATTTAATTTACCTTCTGGATAGGATCCTTGGATGGATGGGATTAAAAAATAGATGAGTTATAGATGACACTTATAACTGTCATTTAAATTTTTCCCCCACAATACAGTTAACCTAACTCTTAGCAGTGAAATTGTAATGGCACTTGAAAGAAGTAAGCAGCACCCGTTCTCCGGTCTGTAGCGATTTGAGGCGCCTGTGCCAGATTATAATCAACACATCGCTTCCTTTATCAAGAAAGTCTGGTTATAAAAAAAAGTCAGCTGATGAGTGACACACTTAGCTTTCTTTCTGGCACAAGCTCACTCTTTCATGTTGGATGGATCACAAATCGTTCATAGACCATATTTTGAATAGCCTTGTTCTAAGCAACATTTATAAATGTTGATATTTTATAACTGTTTACATTTCTTCTGTTTATTTTTGGATATTCAGTGTGATATCTGACTTAGAAACTTGTCCTTATTCATTGTTGTATAGACAATTGTACTTTAATTTTAAATTGTGTTAAAATTAAGTTATCTGACTTCCAATTTGGGGAATTATTATCAATTTATAATTTTATAAAAGTTTAAAGAACTTTAAACTGTAATTGTAAATTTCACACAAGTTACAACTGCCCTCCATCTTAACTTTTATTAAATAATCATGTTGCTTAAGTCATATTGACCGACATTATTATGAATACTCCAGAAAAAAAAAAAAAACGCTTATTACATCAACTTAATGATCCTTTGGTTAAAAATTAAAAAGCACTTTTTTTATGTTTGTGGTTGTCTTTTGCTTTAAAGTATTTCTAAATTTGTTAGTCTTAAAAGCAAACCTCCTTGCCTGAAGGTTCTAGCCCTTGACCCACATCGTCTTTGAACTCCCTTTCCAATACTAATATGTTTATTAGATACTGTCTTTTGGAAAAGCCACATAAATTTGAAAACAAGATGTATTTTCTGATAATAATAGATACTTTTAGAAAATTTCAATGAATAGCAGTGCACTACATGTTGCATAAAGATGAATAAGGGATTCTTATTCACCCAGAAATAGATAAACTGCTTTGGGGTTTTTTTTAGTTTAAAAAAATCGAATGAAATAACAAAAGATGAGTAAGGGATTCTTCAAGAAGTTTATAATCTGGTTGCAGACCAAGGTACGATCTATTCCCGTTATTTACGATACTTATGTTCTGTAAAGTTCCCAAACAGTGAATACTGAAACATTGCTTCTAGGGGAAATACAGAGTTAGGTTCCTGCAAGCTTGTGTTTGTAATTTTTGTCAACTGATCAATACATAACCTTGTTTTTGTGTGTGTTTCTGTTTAAAGACATTTCTTAAAATAGAACTTGATTCACTAACGTTAAACTCATGGCCAACAGCACCGTAATTCATGCCTGAATAAAGCTTATCTAATACACGTGTTTCTCCATAAGGTACATCATGGCCTTGTGTAGGAACCCTGAACTACACAGCATTTCAGAACTATGCCTTGGGGCCATTCTTAACAGTGAAATCACCAACAAAAAGCACAAAAATGCAGAAAACATGACACTAAAAAGACCACAAAAAGGACATTTGTCTTACAGTCTGAGAGCTGAGATAAGAAGGCAGCGTGTCACCCTGCTCGGCTTCAGCTGGGAACAGGGCGTCAGGCAACTCCATTTCTTCACTATTGTGGACATGTCTGCGAAGACTGTGAAAGCACCATGTGTGTTGATTTTGGGGTTACATACAAATAAATTTTAGCAAGTGGGTGAATTTGCAAATAAGGAATCCACGGATAATGAGGGTCAACAGTACACGCTAAAATCACCATGTAAGAAGTATGAAGTATGAGAGAGAAATGGTGTGCAGAACTTGACAATTAATTGAATCCTTAGGAAGGAGAAATTGGTATGTGTTGGAACTTTTTAATTGTGAGCAATTTCCTTTCAGGTTCTATATCTTATTTTCTTTTTCTAGCACATAAATATTCCCAAATGTTTGTCTTTAGCCTAATTTTTCTCCTGGACACTGAAGTTGTAAGTATTATCTTTATTTGGATATAATGTAAGTATCCGCAAATGTCAAATAGCTCTAAGTAAAATCATGGTCATGTTCTCACATTCTGCATCACCTCCTCAACCAGACTTCCTGACTTCACGTTATCTCCGTTAATTAACACAGTGCTGTTCACCCACACATCACAAATAGGAATCTCTAGCTGTCATTTAAAAATTTTGTTTCCTTACTGCACCTCTTCCAATTCGTCATTAGTTTGTATCAATGATATCTCCTTATATATCTTACAGTCTTTTCCTCTTGATTCATACTGGTACACATTCTTCCCTCTAGTTCTAGATTGTCTAGATGATCTAGAAAGGGCTCAGCAAACTTCTATAAAGGGCTAGTTATTAAATATTTTAGGCTTTGCAGGCCAGACAGTGTCTTGTTACAACTACTCAGTTCTGCTGTTGCAGCACGAAAACAGCCATGGGCAATATGCAAAAGAATAGGTGTGCCAATAAAACTTGATAAAAACAGACAGCAGGCTGCAGTTAGTCTGTTGACCCCAATCTAGATTATCACCATGATGTTCCAACTGATTCTCCTAGTTCTAGCATGGTTGAGATGGGAGGAGAGGCCAGAAAGAGACAGGGCAGTGTGTCTCATCTGAACTGACTTCTAGCAAGCAGACTTCCAAGAGGAAGAGGACTGAGAAATGGTCATTGGATATAACGGTTTCACTAGAATGGTGAGTTTGCACAGAGCTGTGAAAATAGAAAGTAGAGGCCACAGGTATATATCGGTCTCCCAAGAAATCTAGGGAAAGAGAAAAAGAACACTAGCTAGAAGAGTGGGGTTTTTTAAAGGATGATTAGCCCTGAGCTAACATCTGCTGCCAATCCTCCTGTTTTTGCTGGGGAACATTGGCCCTGAGCTAACATCCATGCCCAACTTCCTCTATTTTCTATGTGGGACGCCTGCCACAGCATGGCTTGACAAGCAGTGTGTAGGTCCACACCGGGCATCTGAACCAGCAAACCCCAGGCTGCTGCAGTGGAACATGCAAAGTTAACCACTGTGCCACCAGGCAGACCCCTTGAAGAATGTTTTAAAAAATGTTTTAGGGACTGGGCCAGTGGTGTAGTGGTTAAGTTAGCACACTCAGCTTTGGCCATCCAGGATTCACAAGTTCAGATCCTGGGTGTGGACCTACACATTGCTGATCAAGCCATGCTGTGGTGGCGTCCCACATACAAAATAGAGGGAGATTGGCAAAGATGTTAGTTCAGGGACAATCTTCCTCAAGCAAAAAGGAAGATCGGCAACAAATGTTAGAGCCAATCTTCCTTGCCAAAAAAAAAAAACCTTTTAGGATGGAGAGGACTTGAAATTGTTAGTAGGAAAAGAGGTGTCCTCATGGAGGCAGCAATTGAAATGTACAAGAGTGCAAGATGATGATAGAAAGTGCCAGAGAAAGTGATGAGATCACAAGGACAAATGGAGGGGTCGACTTTGGCTAGAAGAAGGAAAAACATTTTCTTCTCATGGACAAAAATGAAGGAAAGAAGATGATGAGAGGTGTGAAGTAAGAGAGTGGTCAGTTTCTCCTTACCTTATAAGAAGATTGTAGCTACTCTGCCAAGAGGAAAGGAACTGGAGGTGGCTGTGGCTTGAGGAGTGAAAATTTGGCAAAAGATGGGGAAGAAAAGAATCCTTGAACAGTGTTGGTCAAATGAATGGAGTTTGCAATCTATCAGGAGAGACAGACATTAAATACCAAACATCTTAATTGGTGATTAGTTTATTGTGTAAAGTGTGTGGCCAAATAATTCTTGTAATACTAATTTATAATTTCTGCCTATAGTTTTTCCTTTTATATCAGGAGACTGCTTCTTTGCATCAGGGAAGGTATATAGTAGCCTTCAAAAGAGAAAAAGAAAAACATGTTCCATTGGGGCTTTTATTTGCAAATACTTATATCTATTGAGAAAAACAGTTTGAAAAGAGTGGAAAAGGCTCACAATGTAACAGGAAGAGAGAGCTCTATAAGTCTCGGAGCATCAAGAACATTGCCCACTTCCCCACTGCATGTTGAGAATTGCAGAACCTTGCAGAGAGTGGTCCACCACAAGCAATGTGGCTTTTAGGGCTTGCGTAGAACCAAAAAGATTGTGTGGGGTAAACATTGTCTCTGGAATGAGCATGGCAGGGAGGGAGGGGATAGCAGTGAGCCTGAGAAGGGTTTCTCGTGTGGGTCTCATTAGAGCATATTCTTTTACTTTGGACAACATCCTCATAAACAGAATGCTCTTACTAGAAAAACAACAGTAGATGTCATATAACTGGTTCTAATTGTGTTCCTTGGTGGAAGCTGAGAGCCTTCAACTGCAAGGCAAGTTTCTAAAAGTGATTCTACCATTGTTACAGACACTGGAGGTTGGCCAGCCCACCAACCATAGCCAACCCCCTTGTCCTTTGCCTGCCTCCACTACAGAGGCTATTCCAGCTCACTTGGAGCTAGGGATGAACTGGAAGTCTGCTGGGGGGCTTCTGAAAGGCTTTTGATTTCTGGATGAAAACCAGAAATACTGACAGACCCACAACTCCCCACCGTCTTGGATGGGAGCTGTTTTCACCATCTTGTAACTACCAAGGAAGGGACAAAGGAATTCTGGAGATACTGGCCCTGACGTTATTGTCCTACTGGAGCAATGGCAGCACTCCTTGCCTCAACTTTTCAGTGTATGATTTTCTAAAATGTCCTAGTTGTTTAAGCCACTCTCTTTTGGGTTTTCTGTTATTTGCAGCTGAAAGCATCTTAATTGACGCAATCATCAATGTTTCCCAAATTCACATTCCTCATAATATTATTAGGTGTATGGCAAAGAAAGAAAGCATGGGCACCCAATTATATTTTGGAAACACCATGTTAACAGTGTTAAACATGCATTTTTACTGCAGGATTCCTTGAGGCCTTAATGTACACTGGGAATCTCCAAGTGAGGAGCCCAGTGTGTAGCGTGTTTTTATAATCACTTTGACCATGCTAACATCTCTCTGTAGTATCCATGGACACTTACTTGGAAAAACACTGTATCTGATGCCAAAGCAATTCGGTCCAGGTGTCTCTAAAGATCTGGCTTCTCCAGAAATACATGTTATTTTGTGAGAATCAGCTCTTGTATAGCAGAAGGAAATGGCAAGGTCAGGCTCCTAATTCTTGATCCAAGTGAGACCATTTGCAGCGCTATAAGCTTCATTCCTTTATTAGAAATCACCACTAGGTTCTGGTACAACACATTCTGATTCTCATGGGCCCTCAATATCTTGAAGCTGTTTCCTTGATAGAAAGTCGTTGGCATGGCTTTCTGCTGGACTCTCAGCTTGGCCATGCCTTGGCTTCCAAACCAGCAGACTGCACTCTCACTGCTGCTTCATCTCTAGCAATTTAACTCATTTGTGATATTTTCCCCACCCCAAAGCAAAGGCCTTGTATTAGGGTTCTCCCCAGAAACAGAACCAATAGGATACATATAGATATAAGATATACGTATATAAGAGGAGATTTATTATGGGAAATGGCCCATGTGACTATGGAGGCTGAGAAGTCCTATAATCTGCCGTCTGCAAGCTGGAGAATCAGGAAAGCTAGTGGTGTAATTCAAGTCTAAGTCTGAAGGCCTGCAAACCAGGAGAGCCAATGTTGAGGGCAGGAGAAGATGGATGTTCCAGCCCAAGCAAAGACAGCAAATTCTCCCTCTGCCTTTCTGTTCTATTCAGACCCTCAACTGATTGGACCATGCCCACCTGCATTGGTGAGGGTCATCCTCTTTACTCCATCTACCAATTCAAATGCTAATCTCTTCCAGAAACACCCTCATAGACACATCTAGAAATAATGTTTCACCAGCTATCTTGGCATCCCTTAGCCCTGTCAAGTTGACATATAAAATTAACCATCACAGGCCTTTCCATGTCTTCTGACTTCTTCCTAATTCATCAAAGCTTTTTTATAAGAATAGAGAAGTTCCAACATTTTCCCATTTACATAATTTCTTCACACACACGCACAATTTTCTGTTTTCTTATAAGGAAAAGTAAAAGTTTTATTTCTAGGAAGCAAATTGATCTTCCAGCTTATTGAAATCAATTAAATCCTTTCCTTTAAAATATATTACTAAGGAAACTGTTCAAGAATCTCTTCAATGGGCAGGGTGGGTACAAGTGTGGTCAGAATCAAATGAAAAATCTCTCACGTTTAGGTCCTATGCCAACCTTATGCTGTGGTCAACTTTCAGAATAAGCAAAAACAGGGATATTTTATAATTAGTCAGAGTGAGTCCACCCTCTGTGGTTCACCACTGGAATTTAAATTTAGTGATTGTAATGCCCCTTTGAAAGGCCAAAAGAAAGATATATGCTAATTACGCCAATATTTCTAGCCAGATGGTAAAATGCAACTGGGTCACCAATTATAGAAACAATTGTAAGTGTGCCGTCGCTCCACTTATACTGAACAGTAAACAAATGCGTGCAAAATGTACGTGGAGAAAATGGCAAGAGAAAATTATGGAACAAATAGAACGGATTCTCTGTGTCATATAGGGCATATCACAGCCTTCCTTTTCCTTAGAAATCAATCATGATGAATAAATCTGAGGCTTCAGGATCTTCCCTGGTTAGAACTGAATTAGCTGTCTATAGAGTCACACAAAGTCAGATTTTATAGATGAAACATCGTCATCTATTTGTTTCTTCCTTTGACAGAAATTGTTAGCCCAATTTATTAAGAACGTGATTGGATTTTTAATTGGACTTTGCACAAAAACGCTTCTGAAAAAACGGAATATTTAAGTAATCACAGACTAAAGACCATTGAAAACAACTCTAAAGGGAGCAAGGAGCCGGCCCATTTTATTGAGGGCTTTTTGGCCACTTTAACCTGTGTGAACATCAATGACTTCTTTCTTTTACAAAACAGTAATCAGCTGTTGGCTTCTTTAATTAGTTCTGGTCCTAATTGATTTAATACTAATGATTAAGCATGGGATACTGCAAATAAACCTGTCTCCTTTCTTCCCAGAAATAGAATAATTGCATTGGCCAGTGGCTGGGGCCTTTTATTTTACCCAATTTGTAAGAGATTTAATTACTTTGGCTTGGTTCCAGTGTCCCAAGCAACACACACAAATAGTCCCACAACATTGTATCTAAGTATCAGTTTAATTTTGGGAAGTCTTTACAATGCATGTTTATAAAACGGTGTTTGTGCGTCTCTATAAAAAATACCATTTATGAGTATGTCTGTTTTCAGAGACGTATAAAATATAAGTTAAAGGAGGAAGAATAAAGTTTGCTGAGGGCCCACTGTGAATCAGAAATTATATTTGGCCCTTTTACTCGTGCTGTTTCCTTTAATCTTCCAACAACTCTGCAAATCAAATGTTATCTTCATCGAATAGGTGAGGAAGCTGAGCCTCAGAGAATTTAAGCAATTTCTCAGTTCCCTAGTTACCATACGTGGGAATTTGAGCTCAAGTTTGCCTTTTCTATCATACCAGGTTTGAGTTAAATTTTCCAGGACTAAGTGAAAAAACTAGGAGAAAGTGACTGGAATCTGTATCATTTTTTTAAAAAAAGTTTGGATGAAAATATTAATTTATATGTTTGATTAAAAACTAAAAATGTAAAAGAGAACAAAGCTGGAGGCATCACAATCTCTGACTTCAAAACATACTACAAAGCTACAGTAACCAAAACAGCATGATGCTGGTACAAAAACAGGTACACAGATCAATGGAACAGAATTGAAAGCCCAGAAATAAAACCACACATCTATGGACAGCTAATCTTTGACAAAGGAGCTGAGGGTATACAATGGAGAAAAGAAAGTCTCTTCAACAAATGGTGCTGGGAAAACTGGACAGCCACATGTAAAAGAATGAAAATTGACCATTCTTTTTCACCATTCACAAAAATAAACTCAAAATGGATCAAAGACCTAAAGATCAGACCTGAAACCATAGGGCTTCTAGAAGAAAATATAGGCAGTAAACTCTTTGACATCAGTATCAAAAGGATCTTTTCAGACGTCTTAAACATGTCTTCTCAGACAAGGTAAACAATAGAAAGAATAAACAAATGGGACTTCATCACACTAAAGAGCTTCTTCAAAGAGCTTCTTCAAGGCAAGGGAAAACAGGATTGAAACAAAAAAACAACTCACTAATTGGGAAAAAATATTTACAAGTTATATATCCGACAAAGGGTTAGTCTCCATAATATATAAAGAACTCACACAGCTCAACAACAAAAAATCAAACAACCTGATCAAAAAATGGGCAGGGGACATGAACAGACATTTCTCCAGAGAAGCTATACAGATGGCCAATAGACACATGAAAGGATGCTCATCATCACTAATCATCAGGGAAATGCAAATCAAAACTATACTAAGATATCACCTTACACCTGTTAGAATGGCAAAAATAACCAAAACAAAAAGTGACAAATGTTGGAGAGGTTGTGGAGAAAAAGGAACCTTCATATATTGTTGGTGGGAATGCAAACTGGTGTAGCCATTACGGAAAACAGTTTGGAGATTTCTCAAAAAATTAAAAATAGAATACCATATGACCCAGCCATCCCACTACTGGGTGTCTATCCTAAGAACTTGAAATCAGCAATTCCAAAAGTCCCATGCACCCCAATGTTCATTGCAGCATTATTTACAATAGCCAAGATGTGGAAGTAACCTAAGTGCCCATCAACTGATGATTGGACAAAGAAGATATGGTATATATATATAATGGAATACTACTCAGCCATAAAAAAAGGATAAAATTGTCCCATTCACAACAACATGGATGGACCTTGAGGGAATTATGTTAAGTGAAATAAGCCAGATAGAGAAGGATGAACTCTGTATGACTCCACTCATAGGTAGAAGTTAAACATGTAGACAAAGAGAACTGATTGGTGGTTACCAGGGGAAAGGGGGGTTGGGGGGCGAGCACAAAGGGTGAAGTGGTGCACCTACAACATGACTGACAATAATGTACAACTGAAATTTCACAAGGTTGTAAACTATCATAATGTTAATTAAAAAAAAAACCTAAAAATCTATCATAAAGCAAATTAAAGTTAGGATAGAATAATCTAAACTGCAATATTTACAGCATTACAGAATGTAATGTTTGCTAAATAGAAAAGAGAAACCTGAATAATTCACTAGTGTTTCCTAGTTAGCCATTTGTACCATACAAATAGGATTTGTACATATTATCTTTATTTGCACACAATTTGCCTTATGTGGAGCAGAAATTGGTATAAAATGAGTCCTCCACAATTCTTTATCTATGGTGTCTGAGGAACCTCTTGTGAAGATAGCCTTCGTAGGAAAACCTTCTCCAGGCAGAAGGAATAGCATTGGCTCTGAGGCAGGAAATGCCTGGCTCATTCAAGGAACCAAAAGGTCTCCAGAGAGAGGTGAGCAGGGGCCATATTAGTTAGGTCGGCTTTTGCTTTAAGGTCACGAGGTGCCCATAAAGAATTTTAAGTGAGAGTTTCACATAATCGTATTCTGTGTATTAAGACTGTTGGTTGGACATTGTGTGGAGGGTAGTTGGAAAGGCATTAGATCTGAGGGCAGAGACCCACATAGGAGGATTATTTCAGCCATTCTGGCAAGAGGTGGTGGCTGGGGAAGCTGAGAGAAACAGGCAGATTCGAGTGTGCCTTGAGAGTCAGAAGTGATAGAGTTCCCTAATTACTTGGATGTGTACATGAGTGAGCATGGAAAGGATGACTCTCAAGTTTTCCTTTTGAGCAACCCTTTGATGGTTGTCTATTTACTAATACAGGGAACACTGGAGGACGAGCGTTTTGAGAGGAAGATGAGTTCGGTTTTGAATGTGTTGACCGTGACGCTGGTACTTGGATCTATGGATTTGGTGTGGCCAGCGATGGAGATATAGCTGAGGAGCTGCACAGAGGATCAAATGAGGTGACTAGCTTGGCGTCGGCCAGTGAAATTGAGCCACGCCTTGCAATGCCTTGCACAATTCCGGTCTCCGTTTTCGAGTTATATTAACCTGCCGTGAAGCCAGGTCTTCAGTTAGGACGTGGTTTGGGAGAAGGAGAGAGGTAAGATAGGGTAGAGAGAAGTGATTGGATGAAGAATGGAAGGAATTCAGAATTTTTTTATAGAATATCCACCATTCCCGTCAACAGAGAGGAACAACTACTTAAAACGGTGTAGAAGGCAGGGCTCCTACGTGTTCGTGGGTAGCTCTGCCGGAGCGGTGGGAGCTAGAAGCCTCGCTACTTCTGGAAGTGTCTATTTCTTTCTTTTGTCTATGCGTCCTCCCCGACTCCTTCAAGGCTTTGTACTCAGGTTCCCTCCCTCTTATGAAAATCTCTTCTCAGAAAGGATCTGAAATATATTCACGCAAAAGTGCAAATGACTAATACAAGTTTTAAAAACTATTCCCAGGGCAGATTATATTTTCTGAAAAATAACCACAGAAATATTTACGATCCCTCACATTCTTCCACACCTTGCCGCTCCGACCTCATCCCCATTTGTGTGACAGTACAAATAGGTGTTGTTTGTGAGTTGTCAAAAATGCTTGTGAAAAATTAAACGAACAAATGCCACCTAAATCAAACCGGCCAGACTACATTTATTCTTAGAGAGGTTAAAAATGGAAATAACCTCACCATATGTGAGATTTATATGGAGTTTTTGTCAAAATCATTGCAGTGTCTGAGCTTCAAATGTAGATAAATCTTATTCTGGTCACTGGATAGAGACAGCTCACATTTGCTTTGAACTTATAGCAAAAGTCTGTGAATTAGATTAATTTCTCTCAAAAATAATTCTTTAGTTTCTCTCAGGAAGCGGAGCCCAAATTCTGTTCTTAAAAAGTCAGGCATTTATGACTCAACCAGCTGAAACCTGAACAGAAGCTTTAGTAATTAACTCCTGTGACTACAAGATCATCGCAAACACATATAAAGAAATTTGATACCAAAGGGTGCTTTGCAGCCAGGAAAACTAAATTGCGAAGAACACGGTGGGTCCATCACTGGTACCTTTCAAACTATGAAAAATGAGCCAATGTCTGAACATTTTCAATAATATGCTGAGTCCTCTTTTTAAATAACAACTTTATTGAAATATAACTTACATACTATAGAATTCACCCATTCAAAATGTAAGATTCAGTGGTTTTTAGTGTATATTTACAGAATTGTGCAACCATCGCCACTATCTGATTCCAGAACATTTCCATCTCCCCACAAAGAAACCTGTTAGCAGTCACTCCCTGTTTCCTCCCAAACTTCCTAATCTTGGGCAACTACTTTCTGTCTCTGTGGCCTTGCCTATTCTCTAAGTTTCATACAAATGGAATCATAAAATAAGTGGTCTTTTGTCTGTCTACTTTCACTTAATGTTTTCAAGTTGCATTCATGTTGTAACATGTATCAGTCCTCCAAGCCTTTTTGTTGCTGTATAATATTCTACTGTATGGATATACGGCATTTTGTTTACACATTCTTCAGTTGATGGACATTTGGGTTATTTCCACTTCTTGGCTGTTAAGAATAATGTGGTTGGGCACAAGTTTTTGAGTGGCCGTATATTTTCATTTCTCTTGGGTGTGTACCTAGGAGTGGAATTGCTGGGTCGTTTGATAACTCTATGTTTAACCATCGAGAATCTGCCACACTGTTTTCCAATGTGGGTACACCATTTTACATTCCCACCAGCAGTGTTATGCGGGTTCCAGTTTCTCCATATCCTCCCCTACACTTGTTATTGTCTTTTTATTATTGCCGTCCTGGTGGGTATAAAGTAATATCTCTTTGTGGTTTTGATTTGCATTTCCCTGATGACTAACGATATTGAGCATCTTTTCATGTGCTTATTGGCTATTGGTGTATTTTCTTTGGAGAAATGTCTATTCAATTGCTTTCCCCATTTTAAAATTGGGTTATCTTATATTATTGATGTTGGGGGAGTTTTTTAAATATATACTAGGTACAAATGAGTCTCCTTAATTTTTGAGTAACTGCATCAAAGAAAATAAATATTAGATAAATCACAATATCTGGTGTCAGCACCCAGAATTGAAATATTCACATATATGTACAAACAAATATAAAGTACAATTCTTTTATGTTTTAGCAAGAAAAGCTCCTCATTGCTTGCAGTAGCAAAACACTGAAAAAGTGAAATAAGGTACAAAAGAATGTGCAAAACATACAAGAACAAGAAACAGTTAAGCAAATATGGTATATTTATGTGATGAAACATTGTGCTGCTTTCAAAATGATAATTATGGACTGTTCTCCATGACCTTGGAAAATTTCTATGACATTAAGTATAAACACACACAGAGTATAATTTCAACTAGGTTTAAAAAAAATATGTAGAGGGGCTGGCCTGGTGGTGTGGCAGTTAAGTTTGTGTGCTCTGCTTTGGCAGCCTGGGTTCGCAGGTTCGGATCCCAGGCACGGACCTATGCACCGCTTATCAAGCGATGCTATGGCAGGCATTGCACATAAAAAGTAAAGAAAGGTGGGCATTGATGTTAGCTCAGGACCAATCTTCCTCAGCAAAAAGAGGGGGATTGATGACAAATGTTAGGTCAGGGCTAATCTTCCTCAAAAAAAAAAAAAGAAAAGAAAAAAGTCAAGAAAAAATATGCCAGTATATTAATCATGTCAGCACCTGGGCAGTGGAATGCTATGTGATATTTCCCCATGCCTTCCAGTTATCTACAATAAGCATGCATTTCTTTTCGAATCAGGCATTTGACAGGGGAAGAAGCAAAGTTGTCAGCAATAACACAAAAAATGTAAAACTAAAATAATATACTGTCTTTAGCAAATTCTGATGATTTTGGAAGTACCTGGTTTTTCATGGCACTTTATTATATCTTTTTGAGTAATGTGGGAAGTTAGTCATTTTACCTACAAAGTCCCACAGCCATTTATCTTGGACTTCATTTCTCCAAATGTTTAAGATACTTCTTGGAGGGTAGCGTGGCGTACTGAAACATAGCTCCCTGTTCAGAAACAAGACTTTATAGTGTTAGGGCACCCCTCTGCTTTGAAATACCTATGAAATCCTGATCAGGGACAATTTTTCTTTGCTTATTTTTTGTTTGTTTGCTTCATATGTTATTGAAAGAGAGGCCCATAAAGCTTTGAAAACCATATTTTGGGCCACAATAACTCTGCACAGTTTCTTTTTCTCAGAGGCCAAGGATATTCCCATGATGTAGGCAGGCGATGGATTTCTGGCCACAGTTCTTGCAACTGCCATCATTTCAAGACCAACCACTAATTGCCGAGGAATTCACTGGGAGCTAAAAAAGAACTTTTCTTCCTAGGAGACTCCTTAAGATCTCTAGCAGATTTCTCTTGTTCTCAGGCCGAGTTCTCGTTATCCACCATGCTTCACATTCTCTACTCTCCACGTGAACGTATTCTAAGGCAAAAACTACTTTTGAAAAACAAAATGTTCTGGAAGGTTTGAATCCACAGCGATATGGCGAGGTTGGCACGGAGCTGTGGACACATATCCAGAATTGCTGTTTGTGAATGTGATAGCAATTTTGCTGAAAATAAGGACTTTCTTTGCAATATATAGAGGTAGGGATAGAAGAGAAAGTGGAGCTCTCCTTTATTTTTCAAACGCCCTTTCATTTCCTGCTGTGTGCTGATGTTTCAAAGCCTCCACATGAATGCGTTCCAACGAGATTTGCCATAGCGGTTTCGTGGGAATGCCCATAAAGATTTTTTTGCTTTGGTTTTTGTTCTCAGTAGAAAGTGTTGCTTGTGATTATCCCTTTCTAAATTATATCTCTTTTTCAGATTTGAAAAAATACGCTTTTGTGTTTTTCAGGAAACAAACAGTTTTTTTTCCTGCCCTGCTCAGGACTGAGAGGTTTTACTTTAGGAGCATGGAGCTGGCATTTTCAGGGATTTCAGGCATTTTCCGAATCATCTGCTTGAAGGCAGCATCGGACTCACCACCATTTTCCCGGTTGAAGTAAACTTTTCTTACATTTTTCCTGTAAGTGGTCATTGTTTTAGCAGGTTGATTATTTTATCACATAAAGTGGTCATTGTTCCCCTGCCCAGGGCTCTGAATAAGTCAGGCCCTTCCTAGCAGTGGGACCCTCATCTCTGGGCTTCAGTGACGTTTACCAGTTTGCTCAGAGATTTTCATCCACGCAGGGACTTAAAAGTTGGGTAACATTTACACAACCTTAAAGAAGAATCATGCAATTCAAAAAGGATCCCCTGAAGCATAACCCCTGCTGGGCTCTGGGTCACAAAGCCTCCAATATGGGACTCCCCAAGGCTTCGCAATATGCACTTCGGTGGACAGAGACTCTTTTCTTCTGTGCTTTTTTTTTTTTTTTTTTTTTCCCAACAAAAGGATTCCATTAAGGCATGCGTCCACACACAAAAATAAAGCAGGAATGCAAGGGCATTTCCAAGTTCAATTCCTTTCCACAGCTTGCACTTTCTGGTCCCTGGGGAACGTGGAGGAACGTGGGCGTTTGTTGACTGATCCTGCTATTTGACGTCCTTCCTCAGGTTCGGCCACACGGGACTGGGCAGGAGGCTTCAGATGTGCTAACCACGTGATGAAGCTATTGATGGGAGTTACAGCTAAAGTTGATTGAGTACTCATTTGCCAGTATAGTGCAAATTCTACCTTTACCGCTCCTTTTCTCGTTTAAATCTCATAATCACTGGCAGAGGGAGAGATTATCCTGGTTTTGCCGGGGTTAAGCTGGCCAAGGTCATACAGCCAATGAGGGGCGGAGGCAAGAATTTAGTGCAGGCCATCTAGGCTACCAATAAATGTTGGCTTCCTATCCCTATTATTTTGGACTCAACTACAAAAGTACCCACATCTGTCAACTCTTCCTATTTCCACATGCTTCCCATGGAGGGGAGAGCAAGTTTGCAAGTCCTGGCAGGCAACTGAAATAGCGTACAACCACCGAGTGTGACACGCAAATGTCTAACAGGGAATCCTCTAGAATGCTCTGTGTTTACAGTGTCTTTAACAAACACTGCATTCCACATTATTTGGAGTTAAATTGATAAAAACCAATAAAACATAAATTTTAATAAAGTTACTCTCACAGGGATTATTAGCTGAATGCCAATATCTGTTGGCTTTAATAGCATTTAGAAAACTATGCAAGTTTAAGAAAGAATTACATTATAATTTGTGCATTTTTCTTATTGAAACTATTACATTATATTTTATGATTTTTGTTAAAGTGGTAAATGTATTCACCATAGAAAATACAGAAAAACAAAAAAATGAAAAAAAATTTTAAAAATCAACTTAGATCCCTATATTTAGGAATAAATCCTGCTAGCATAGTGATGTCTCCTTTACATAATATTCCATAAATATATTCTTGCCACAAAATATTATAACATATCATTATATTTAATAATTACATGCTATATTATAGTATGAGTATAGCATCTTTTATTTAACCAATCCCCTATTTTTGGACATTTAATTTTTTTAACTATTCATTCTTGAAAACAGTGCGGCAATTATCCTTGAAGGCAAATCTTTGTATACATTCACAATTATTTCCTTAAGATAATTTCTTAAAAGTAGAATTTCAAGGTCAAAGGATATGCAAAATATTAAGATGTTTTTCCCTTCTGGAAAGATTGCACTAATATTTTAAGGCCCAACAGCTAAGTGAGAGTGCCTGTTACTCCACCTTTGCCAAAATTGGGTATTATCAATTTTCAAATAATTACCAATTTTATAGGAGAAAAATAATATTATGCTGTATTTTTCACTTCTTTTCTCACGTATTTGTTCATGGTTTATTCGCCATTTTAACTTCTCCTCTGATTACATTCTAAGAAGCAAGATTTAAGAAAATTTTTTAGTTTAGTCCAAGCAACACCAAATATCTTGATGATAGGTTAAGAAAAAAGCTTTAGATGATTTTTTTTCTGGAGTCCTCCTCCTTTTTAGATGCCACAGCCATAGAATTTTGCGGTGGAAGGGTCCCTTAACGTTTGACAGGTAGGCATAGCTGTGGTCAGCTTGGTGGGCTTTTCTGCTCCGAATGGACATGTACGTCGTGGGCAGCAAATGAACATCTGAAGAAATGTGCAAACAAATGACTAATAAGACGCAAAGCAGCCTTTTTTCTGACTTGACTCAAAACGAAAATGCTGAGTTGTCAGGTCATCTGTGGCTACAAAAGTAGTCTTGGCAAATAGTCTGGGGCTATCAAATTCAGTTCCATCTGTAATTGAATTAGGGACCCACATCCTTTTCTCCAAGGAAGTTGATGTACCTAATCCCACCTTTGACGTCAGCCAATGAACAAAGTTTCTATTTATGGAAAATGTCAAGGGTGATAAGCATGAAAGAGTAGTAATATTATTTTCTATCTAACTAACTTAATAATTGGACCTGAACAGTGAGAAAATTTCTGCCAAACAAATACAAATGTTCTGTCCTGAGAAACTGGGTTAAAGTTTCATAGACTCTTAAAGGATCCAAAACAAAGGCAAAACAAACATTTCAAAGAGGGGCAATTACAGGTAGAAAATCCCATGGAGATGTGCATATGTGTCACATCAAAAAGGCAAGGACCTGTTCCTGAATGGCCAAGATAATGCCAGCTATTATTTCCCTGTATGTGGTTGGTGTTTCTTCCAGAATTTGACAATCATCATTTGCAACTGGAATACTTGCTTCTAGACCCTTCCCCACCTCGGCACACTCACCCTTGCGCACACGCCCCGTCCAGGATTGTAATTCCCCCACCCTGAATTCCTCAAGGTAACAGACCTTGCATGTCCCCCCTCCATCACTGAGTCTGGCACAGAGCACTTCTTCGTCAAATATACATCACAGAACGAAAGAACAAACCAGCCAAAGCATGCCGGAATAAAGTGTTCAGGTAGGCGATCCTGGCCTGATCATCTCCACTGTGGGATGAAAAGGCTGAGGCTGATAGAGTTGAGACTTATTCAAGACTGTACAGTTAGCGACAGAGCCAAGACCTGACTCAAATCTCCTGTTCCCAGAATTACGTTCTTTCACTTTCAAAGGAAAACCAGCTTAGGCATTTTTAAGTCTCTATTCAATATCATAAAAGTGTATTTATTAATATCATAAAGATTGTTTTCCATTCTATATTTATTTATACCCTGTCTCATTTCCCAAATAATGCAAAGCGACCAAGGAATGCACAATGAGAGAGAGAGAATAAGGATCACGCATTGGGAAAATATACACTAGAACCATGATAACTAACATTCAGTCAGTGCTATGTGCCAGGCATTGTTTTAAGTGCTTCCCACAGACTAACTCATGTGACACCCACAATGACTCTGTGAGGTAGGTATTGCCATTATCCCAATTTTACAATCATGGGAAATGAAGCACAGAGAATTCCAGTAATTTTCTCAGGTCACAAAGCTAACTATGTGGTGAAACCTGGATATAAACCTCAGTAACTGTGGCCCTTGATATTGCACTCGAAGTCCTGTACTCTTCTTCCTTCTAAAGACCCTTGGGATCTGCACTTCAGCTTCTGTCTCCAGCCCACGCCCTGGGAAACGAAGCCCCTCAGTCTACCCTCACACGTGGTTCTAAGAGGCAAACTCCAGGCCCCTCTCCCAGACTCATTACACTTCCAGTTGGGTAAATAAGTACTAAAATTCACACTTGGTAAGATGGTTTTTGTTGTTCTCAGGAGGAGGCTTGGTCCACATGAAGTTTGAGCTCCCTAATTTACTGGTTGTGTGATCTTGGGCAGGGCACCTAGCTTCTTTGTGCCTCAGTTTCCCCATGTGTCACATTTGGACGATATTAGTGACTATCATATGTTTAGTGTGAGCACTGTATCCGACCATGGGTGAAAAGCTCTTAGCACAGGGCCTGGCACATAGTGAGAATCACTGTTAGCTGTTCTCGTCATTATGAGAAAATATAACACTCTTCGATCCTCAGCTTTAGGTCCCACTGTGGTCACATTCTCAGAGAAGAATCTGAATCACCAGGACTAAGAAAATAAATCAGACACTAACTGTTTGCACTTAGTGTCATTTAAACCCTAGCTTTTGGCTCGATTGCCTGACCCACATTTGGTAATTCTAGCTCATCCAGACTCGGGTGTAATATGTCTTTTGAATTTTTGTATCTACGGGCTTTCTAGATCAGCTTATTGTTTTTGAATTTGAAAGTATAATGCTAATCATAGAAAAGAGAAATTGTGGAAATGTATAAAGGGAAAAAGCTCACTCTCATAATCTCATCTTCTAACAACGGTGAGAACAGAATCAACCGTAATTCTTGGTTGTGGCACACTAATGCCAGTGGCTCATGGATGGCCATCTTTTATTTTGTTTACTCATCAGTATATTACATAATGAATAGCAAAAGACCCCCTGCCCTGCCCAGGAAGTAGGATGGTACCAATACCTGACCTCTACCCATTTGTTTTCTCCCTATTCCTCCTGACCCTGTGCCTTCCTGCCAGAGATAACTCTTGTCCCAAATTTTGTGTTTGTCACCGTTTCTTTTCTTAGTTTCATCATGCACACACATATAAACACACAAACATGCATGCACATGTATATGTATGTGTGCCTAAATAATATAATATTTAGTTTCGCTTGTTTTGATATATTTATTGATATATTATTAAGATTCATTCATGTTGGCTTGTATGGCTGAAGTTCATTGCTTTAAAAACTTTCATGGGGCTGGCCCTGTGGCCGAGTGGTTAAGTTTGTGCCCTCTGCTTCGGCGACCCGGGAATCGCTGGTTCCGATCCTGGGCGCAGACCTACACACCACTTGGCAGGCCATGCTGTGGCAGCATCCCACATGGAAGAACTAGAATGACTAGGATCTACAACTATGTACTGGACTTTGGGGAAAAAAAAAGAGGAAGATTGTCGACAGATGTTAGCTCAGGGCCAATCTTCCTCACCAAAGAAAACCATTTAAAAAATTATTTTAAAAAATTATAATATTTTATCATGTACCTATGCTACAACTTACTTATCCTTTCTCTTGTTATCGGGCATTTGGAGATATATTTCTTTCAGTCTTTTAAAAAAATACGTATTTTTTAATGTTGTTACAATCAAATGCCAAATGCCTTTTTGCTTCTGCCTTCTGCTTGTCTCTACACTTGTCATTATATTTAACAATTTTCTCACTTTTATTATAAATTTTAGAGACAATAACATCTCATTCCGTGGATATATCGTAATTTACTTAATCATCTTGCTATTATTGGGCATTTAGATTATTTCTCATGTTGGCTGGCACAATTACTATGTAAAGAAATATTATTGAACATAAGTATGTTTTCTGAATTTTGCATTATTTCCTGAAAATGATTTCTAGAAGCAGAACCACTGGGTCAAATGCCCAAACATTGTAGGATTCATGTATATACTGCCAAATTACTTTCCAACACTTTAATTAAAATTCAATTAATTAAAACACCATCAGCAATGATTCAGAGTGCCATAGAAATGTCAGTTTAAAATCTAGATATTCAGAGGAAATAGCTTATCCAGACACGCTTGGCAACAATTAATTGGTCTGGGAAAACTAAACACAAAAGAGAAATATTTACAATCATTAATGAACTCTTTTAATTAACTATTTTTAGAAATAGTTGAAACAAGAACAATTTAAGATATCAAGTACTGAAAAAGAAAACCTGGATCATTACTATTTTACCTCTACCATATCAAATATATGACTATTGGGAATCATCCAGATAAATGACCAACATTTGTTATTTTTCTTTCTGAACATTTGATCTGTTTAAGTAGAGCAAGCCAGAATTAAACCAACATACTGCCACAATACAAATTGTTTTGTTTGGGGAATTTTTGTGTCTCATACTTTGCACTTGCCATAAATTAGCCTCCTACTTCCCTTATATACTATTTCAGGATTTTGTGTTCTTGAAGACATTCTTTGGTTTACTTTGCATCATGAAATCTACAATGTCCCATCTTTAAACCACTGACTTCACTGAAACCCTTGTCAGTTCTAATGGGATTCGGATAAGAGAATTTTTGTTCCTGGTATAGAAATTCCTACTGTTTTCTATGTTGTTGAAAAAGCCTCTCAATCTCCATTGCAGTGCCAACCAACGTGAGCATCATTGTGCCAGCATTTGAAGACATCATTCTCTCAGGGAATCATAATGAATTTAACTGAAGATTATTACTGTCTCTATCTGTATGCAAGAATTGATTAAATTATTTATTTCTTTATATCTAAACCCGATAACAATAAAGTGGATAAATAGTGATTCGAAAAACCCAATAGCCAAAACATAACATAGGCCTGTTTTTTGTCTAGAATGATTGGGGCACAATACCCCATGTACATTTTTAAAAGAAGTTGTTAGTTCAGAGAAAGGTCAAAATAATTCTACAAACATATAAAAGCCATTAAAAATATTGGTCTCCAGCTAGGGAAAGCTAAATTGATGCGGGGTCGGTGAGCCAAGGAATCGAAAGAAAGATTTCTTAGATTCTTAAGATCTGGCAGTAGTGCTCTTTTATTTAGAGAATAGTATCGAATAGCATGGGGACAGGACCCATGGGCAGTCAGAGCTTCTGCTGCCGCTTCTGCTGCCCCCGCTGGCATGGGGACAGGACCCACGGGCAGTTAGAGCTCCTGCTGCTGCTGCCTCTGCTGCCCCCGCTGGCATGGGCACAGGACCCACCGGCAGTCAGAGCTCCTGCTGCTGCCCCGAGTTGAGGGTTAGGGCTAATTTTATAAGGCATGGGTATGTGAATCATTTCTTTACAAGACAAAGGAAAGAACATGAAAAAAAGTTAAAATAGTATCAGTGCAGGTAGGGTCTGGTCGTTGGGTGATCCCATGACTTTTAGACAAGAATCAAATCGGATTAAGTAAAGGTCAGAAGCCACCACCCTAAATCAGTTACATGAGATTGCCAGACAGCAACCAACTTAAGTTCTTGCCTTCCCCATTAAGAGTTTCTAGGGATAAGGTCATCTCTCTTCTTCTTCCTGGTACAGAGAGGGAGGCACCTTTTACAGATAGAGATTTACCTTA